>NC_135611.1:7656742-7959772 GCF_053574225.1 Canis aureus | reverse complement strand
ACTTACAGCAATGGGAAAGGGTAGTTGAATTATCTTAGTAAATAGAGAAAAATCTCATTCTCCATTTCTACTCATTCTTCACATTCTTCAGAAATTTGGTAGAGTAACTATTGAGAATATTAGAAGTTCCCATTAAATAAAGCAGTAACAATTTTAGGTATTTGCATTGTATTTTCAAGCAGTGGTGTTGAGAGAGAGTATATCAGAATGTTAAGTCTTTAAATAGGAAACAGTTGTCTATAAAACATAATTTCATGGAAATCAAAAGTTTTCATTTTTTTAATATAAATTTCTCTTCCAATGGCCTGCCACATGCCTGAGCATTTTACCAGTATTCAGTTGTAATATATTTTGCTTTGTTAATTAAGAATCCACAATTATGTTGCAAATGAAGAGGAGATATGTGGTATGAATAAGACTACTTAAAAAAATCATTATGTTAAGCACGAATGATGAATCAGTTGTGAACATAGTTGAAATTCATAAGCTGTATTAGGTATACATATTGAATATGTAAGTAGTATGGGAGATAAACAAAATTTATGGGTTAATAACTAAGTTAATGACCTATGAGACATATTAGGAAGAGATAAAACAAGAACCTATCTACTGAATGCAGATAAGAGATGAAAGCACCCAGATATAGCTACTTTCAAAGTAGACAAATATAAAAAAAAAAAAGTAGACAAATATACATGATGTATCTAAAGCACTCAGTATTCATGAGATCTTAAATTGCCATTCATTGGTAACAACCACTAAGATTCTATCCTGGCTCCCCCTGTCTTCTGTCCAAGAAACACATGTAAAATTCCTAACTCCTCTTCCAGCTACAGCTGTGTCCTGGCACACTTAGTACTATACACTGCAACAGAGCCCAGTGTGTGCTGGTGCCAGGACTTTTGGCCTACTAAGCCCCCTTGTTCAAATTTCAACTCTGGTCTTCATAAGCCACATCATTGGTAGATAAGGCTAATATTGGAGACAGTGTGGAGCAAGTGTACATAAGAACGTTGTATGACCTGGGATTTCAGTTGTGTGTTTCTACTACTGCACTTACACTCTATACAAAGTGTGTTAACTTGACCCATATTTTTCCTTCTCACTGTGTATTATTTAAACATCTTAATGTGATCTGTGTGTCTTTCTGTTGTGTGACTTCTGGAATAGCTTTCCAGTTAGCATATGGGGAAGCTAACATAGCGTCATGGTAATTTCCAATACAACATCAATCATTGCTTTTGGTTAAGAACAGGGGAAAGCTCTAGTTAAAAAAGCAAACAAACAAACAAACAAAAAAACCCTGAACAACAATAGAAAACACATATGGATTTAAACCATCATCATCTAAGGGTGCCTAGGTTTAATGCTTTAATTAGTTTTAGTTTTCAGGGTAGCTATCCAATGAAGAGAGCTGTGGATGTTGGAAGACCAGAGAGACTGTCCCAAGAGCAGGAGGGGTGTATGATGATAACTCTAAGTTTTAGGGAGTAAAACAGGTGTAAGCAGATATAAATATGGGAGAAAGGCAATATTATGCTGAAGATCATCAAAGTGATATGAAATGTGAAGATTTCATGATGTCTGGATTGTATAGCACATTGCTTTATATCTATTACTATTCTATAGATCTATACATATACTTAATGTTCTGAGGTGGCAAACTGAGAGAAGATTCAGATTGGTGGTACAAAATTAATAATGCTTTCATCTATTAAGATTTTTTAACATAATACTGGCAAGTTTACATTATTTTGTTTGTATATTATTAGTCTTTTTTTCTAGAAGCTTCTATGTAAGCTGTTGCATTACTGGAATATATATTACTCTGTACTTTTCATCTTGTTCTACCTGTATTCCCTAAGGAGTGCTATTATTATGGCTTATGTGTATTGATCTCAAATCTGTATCTCTAGTTCCAATCTTGCCTTGAGATCCAGAGCCATCTATTCATCTGCATTGCCCATATATTTGTCTCCATACATCAAAGGAGTCTGTATCCAAGATGCCCAAACTGAATATATACTTTTATTATTCTGCTTGTATCCTTTGTTGCATTTCATGTGAACTCTTCCCTGTTTGGCCTTACTCTTAGGCATTTCCTCCAGGCTCAATTAAACTAGTGCTTATGTCTGGCATCCTGTTTGACTTTTGGCTCAAGTCTACCTTCTTGTTGCACCTAAGTGAATGAATTAGTAAGTTTAGATTTTAATTTACTTTTCCTATTTCCTCCAAGCATTGTTCAGGATTTGGGGTGTGTGTATATGTGTATATGTGTGTGTGTGTGTGTGTGTGTGTGCTTAGAGAATGAGTGCCAAGCATTTCTCTTCTGATATCTTCTTACTTAAAAAGGATTCCCACCGGTGGCTATTAGGGTTCAGGAAAATCTTAGCCGCTGTGTGTATTGGTGTAAAAGGCTTAATTGAAGGAATAGGGGCTTACATGAATGAAGCAAGAGCTGCAAGAGTAAAGGCCAAGGAAGGTGACAGTGAATTTTCCCTTACAGGGACCTCAGCCAGAAGCTCTGGAATAGATGGTTCTCAATTGTTTCCTTGGAAATGGTGGCATTTTCTAAAGACTTTCTGGGAAACTACCATCAGCTATCTCACTCGGCAGCAGTAAAGAATGTTTCTCGAGAATTCTTCAGGAACCCACTGGGGTATCTCTTGTCTGTCTGCACATTTATCTACAACTTCCTATAGTGAATAATGGCTCCATGTTTCTGCATTCCAAATCTCACACAAGTGCTCTCATTGGCAAATACTGATTAAGTCCATGTAAGGTAGGTGAATTCTAAAAAAAAAAAAAAGTATTTGCAATGTTTTGTGATGAGAAAAAAAACTTAGAGGAGTCTAGTAGCAATGCCAAGTTGTCAACACATTCCAGGCTGTCATTCTTCCATGCTCCCTTATACTTCTGAATTTCCTAGAAGTATATGTTTGTCTACGTCAGAATCTCACTGGAGTTCAAGTATATATAGAGCAGAAAAATTAAATGGTGGATAAATCCATAGCAAAAGGCTTTGCTATTTTAAACCTCTCTGGGTGGCAGTCCATAATTCATGGGACAGGGTAATGGATGGTAGATTTGAGGAGTTAGGTCTATGTTTCAGGAATATGGTCACAAAATGAGTGAAGAAGAAAATTGAAATGTGTCCAGGGCTAAGAGTATATTTAGGTAGCTTTACATTTTGCATCAATTTAACCTTAGAATATTTGCCAATTCTTCATCAGAGCTTAGTGGCATTTATCATGTACTTTCTAGGGATTTGGTTCAGATTGTGTGTCTCTGCTAGCAAGATCATGGGTTCCTTGATATCAAGGATCACGTTTTGCCCCTCTGTGAGTCATTCTTATCTAGTAGAGAACTTGACTTTAGTAGGCACTCAGTAAGTGTTTGCTGCTTGATTGATAACCCTGTATTTCTTTAGTGTTTAGACTTCCCCAGTGAATGTGTGTGTGTTAGGACCCACTGAAGTGTCACACTGAGAAAAATGGGCATCATAAAACAGTCCAAAATAGCAGTGTAGCTGAATTGACAGTGAATGCATTGAAAAATGTGCCATAAATTTATACTCAAAGAACATAGATCATCAAGTGTGGTGTGTTCTTCTGTGAAATATTAAGAAGTAAGAAGCAGTCTTCTTAAAAAACTATAGCATTTCTGCATTTCCAGGTATACAAAGGCAGCAAATACTTAGAAAATGTGTTGGACCAAAGACCATATGATTGATTTTAAGAAGCTATACTTTTAACTACAATTATAATAGCAAACTGAACCATAAGTGATGGAAGTTCAGAGTTCTAGATACTTGAATGACGAAAGGTAAAGTCTAGGCTGCTATAACAGCAAAAACACATGATGGTTTAAATAAGGTAACAGTCTGGGAGTAGGTGGCCTAGATTGATATAGGTATTTCTGCCTCATGAAGTTATTTACGGAGTCAAAATCCTCCCATCCTTGTTGATATGCCATCCCTTGGGTGTGTGGTTAAAAGGTGCACGCCTCAATGTCCAGTCATGTTCTATTGCTGAGTATGTTGGTATTTTTTCCTGATGTAGTTGCACATAAAAGAGTATAGAGATGATGTGGGGTTTTAGAAAATGTTGCCTTTCCCCCCCTAGTTCTCTGAATATTAAGCATTACTTCAATGTTTGATGTTGGCTTTATCAAAGATAGTAGATAGATACCACAGGTAGTTTGTCATGTGTAAAGTCCTATTTTTTTTTTTTTCTTTAATCAGTGGAAGGAAGCCCACAAAAGCACTTTTACCATATGTTGCTGCTTGCTTATTCTTTTTCTGGAAACAAATAATATTGATAATTTTATAACCTATCTTTTCCATTTCAATTGAAGTATATTAGTTTCAGGTGTACAATATGGTGATTTGACACTTATGAATATTAGGAAGTGGCCACCTGGATAAATGTGGCTACCACCTGTTGCCAAAGTGGTTACAATATTGTTAACTATACTTTTGATGCTATACATTATACCCACGTGACTTATTTTATAAGTGGAAATTTTGACCTTTTATTATCCTTCCTGTCTTTTGCCCATCCCCCCACTGGTAACCACCAGATTGTTCAGATTGTTCTCTTTATATATGAGTCAGTTTCCATTTGGTGTTTTTTTTTGGTATGGGTTGTTGTTGTTGTTTATATATATTTGTTTTAATCATTTATTTTACTTAGCATAGTTCCTTCTAGGTCCACCCATGTTGCAAACAGAAGATTTCATCTTTTTCTTTTTGTAGCTGAGTATAATATTTCTCTCTGTGTGTGTATACACACTACTACATCTTTTTTATCCATCTCTTGAACTTGACTTATATTGATTCTTATATTGCTTCCATATATATTGGCTATTGCAAATGATGCTGTAATTAAGGAGTATATATATCTTTTCAAATTTTTCCTTTTGAAAAATATTCAGAAGTGGAATTGCTGGGTTGTATAGTATTTCTGTTTTGTTTGTTTGTTTGTTTTGTATTTCTGTTTTTAACTCTGTGAAAAGTCTTCATATTTTTTTTTTGTAGTATCTACACCATTTTGGATTACCACCAATAATGCCTGACAGGGTGCTCTTTTCTTTGCATCCATATCTCTCACTGCAGTTTTGATTTGCACTTCACTGATAATTAGTGATGTTGAGCATCTTCTCATGTGTCTATTGGTTATCTGTATGTCTTAATTGGAGAAGTATCTGTTCAAGTCTTCCTAGTTTTTAAATTGGATTGCTTTTTGTTTTTATTCTTTCCTTTGGATATCAACCTACTGGCTGATAATTTGCAAATATCTTTTTCCATTCAGTAGGATGTCTTTTCATGTTGTTGATGACTTCCTTTGCTGTTCAAAGCTTTTTCTTCTGGTGTAGTTTTATTTGTGTGTCTGTGTGTTTTCTTTGCCTGAGACAGATCCGAAACAAGATTGTTCAATTGATGTCAGAGAGCTGGCTGCTTATTTTCAAGGAGTTTTAGGATTCCTGGTCTTAAATTTAGGACTTTAATCCATTTTGAGTTTTTGTGTATGACATAAGAGTGTGGTCCAATTTCATTCTTTTGAATATGTTGTCCAGTTTCCCTGACACCAATGATTGAAAATTGCCTTCTCTCCATTGTACATTTTTGCTTCCTTTGTTGAAGATTGACTATATGTGTAGGTTTATTTCTGCTCTTTTCTGTTCCATTTATTTGTTTATTTTTGTGTCAGTACCATACTCTTTGGATACTGTAGCTTAGTAGTATAGTATGAGTATCAGGAAGTATGATACTTCCAGCTTTGTTCTTTTACACTATTTCTTTGACTATTTTGGATTCTTGTAGTTCCATATATACTTTAGGATTCTTTGTTCTGGTTCTGTGAAATGACATTGGTAATTTTGATAGGTATTGCATTGAATCTGTAGATTACTTTGGGTAATGTCTATATTATCCATGGTTGGATATTCCTCTAATCCATGAATATGGTATATCTCTCTGTTTATTTGATCACCTTCAAATAAACAGATTTCTGTATATTAATTTTGTATCTTTCAGCTTTACTGAAGTAATTTATTCTAATTGTTTCTTGAGGTGGAGTTATCTTATCTGGAAATAATGACCACTTGACTTTCTTATTGGCATGCCCTCCTTTTTTTCTTGTGGAATTACTATGGCTAAAATTTCCAATACCACATTGAACACAAGTGGCAAGAGTGGGCCTTCTTGTCTTTTTCCTAATCTTAAAGGTAAAACTTTAAGGTTTTCACAACTAGATATGATGTTAGCTGTTGGTTTGTCATTTATTGCCTTTGTTTCATTGAGCTGCATTCTCTCTGACCCATTTGGTTTAGAGTTTTTATCATAAATGGATGTTGAATTTTGTCAGATGGTTTTTCTATGAGATGACCTTATGATGTTTATTTTTGTTAATGTAGTGTATCATATTGATTTGTAGATATTGAACTATCTTTGTATCTCTAGAATAAATACTACTTGATTATGGTGTATGATCCTTGTATTATACGTTTATTTTCTTTTGGCTTGGTAATATATTCAGAATCTTTGCATCTGTGTTCATTTATGATATTGGCCTGTAATTTGGGAAGGATAGATATTAACTCTTCTTTAACTGTTTCATAGAATATACTTAAGTGGTCTGGTCCTGGATTTCTGTTTGTTGGGAGTTTGATTTACTAATGCAATGTCATTACTAGTAGTTGGTCTGTTCAGATTATCTGTTTCTGCTGATTCATTCTTTGGAAGCTTTTATGTTTCTAGGGACTTGCCATTTGATTGTCCCATTTTTTGGGATATAATTGTTATTAGTCTCTTATCCTTTTTGTGATATTTGTTGTAACTTCTGAGGTTTTCTTCTTTTGTTTGGAGCATATTCCTTTTTCTCCTCATTCTGTCTAACTCTGTTTCTGTATATTAGGTAGATCAGTTATGTCTCATAGTCTTGATGTGAGTGACTTTATTTAGAAAGTGTCCTGTGGGGTCCAGTAGTGTAATAGCAATGCTCACCCAAGCCAGATGTTCCAACAACATCTCCATGTGGGCTACATGCACTTCTGTGGCTGGGCTGTGATTGATTGGTGTGGATTCTGGTGTGCAGGGTTGTGCTCTGGTGTGGCTGGCTGTGAGGCCCAACCATGACTGCTACAATTACACTGGTCAGTGGCCCTACTCTCCAGCCTGTTGGATAAGAGGCCCAGCTGTGCCTGCTGTGGGCATGCTGGTGGGTGATGTGGGCCTATATTGTGGTTGGCCATAAAGTCTGGCAGCAAATATTGCAGATATAGGCTGGCCCCTATACTCTATTATATAGGGCAGGACTGCCACTATTGGCCAGGGCCATCCAATAGGATGTGATGGGTTGCTTGAGAAGAGTTTTGGTGCCTCTTGCCAGGTTGGCAGGGTGGTTGGGCAAGTTCCCAGAAGAATACTCTGTAGGTGGAGAGTGTCTGAATTGACTCCTGTCAGTATTTGGTCAGCTCAGTAGAAGGGAAGTGAGTAAAAGGTGGTCTGCCAGTGCTTCCAGCCCTGGTCAACAGATCACTGTTCCTCTGTCAGCATGCTCTAAAATTAGTCATTGAAATTGTCTTCATGTATAAACTCAGTGCTTTTCAAACTGCTGCTTCTGTTCTGAGACTTGAAACAGGTGAGATGTGTCTGCCCTTTAAAATTTCAGTGGAGTCTTGGTTTCCTGCTGCTCTTTGGCTCTTCTGGATATCGGCCCCTCAAGTTTCAAGGCCAGATGTTATGGGGGCTCACCTTCCTACTGTAGATTCCCTGGGATGGGGAGTATGGATGGGTACTTTTAGTCCTGATTCTTCATGGAGGACCTGCATTGTTGTGATATGTCCTCTGCTGTGGGTCATCGTTTTAGGGATGTGGGTCCTGACCAGATTTACTCTCTGCCCTTCTTATCTCCATATGATTTTTACTTTATATCCTTTGCTATGTAGAACCTGTTCTATGAGTCCTTAGTTTGTTTTCAGAGATAGTTCCATAGGTAGTTGTAGTTTCATTGTGTATGTGGGAGGAGGTGAGCTCAGGATCTTCCTCCTTTGCCATCTTGATCCTGTCTCTATAGCCTATTCTTTTGTGTCCCTTTTCTCTTTAAAATATTTTTGATTTTGATTATGAATTTACAGTTAAGTTTTTTTTGTCATAAA
Organism: Canis aureus; assembly: GCF_053574225.1. Taxonomy (NCBI): domain Eukaryota; kingdom Metazoa; phylum Chordata; class Mammalia; order Carnivora; family Canidae; genus Canis; species Canis aureus. Next base: position 7,951,612 of record NC_135611.1, on the reverse strand, counting down.
ATATGTGTAAAAATATTAGGTTTGCTATCACTAGTGCTTAGTACTTGTCAGAAATACTGATTTAGTTTATTGATAATGTAATTGTGTATGTGCAAAGGGGAATTACAATAATAGTGTTTTTTTTTTGACATCTGTAAACATGTTTGCAACTCTGGTGTCTGAAGTATTTAAAATGTATGTGGATTTTTTTTTTTTTACTAATGAAATCTGAATTTGTTACTAGAAATGAATTATACATGTAAAGTACATAACTTGAATTTATTTTGTATCTTAAATGGTATTTGGTGAGATAAGCCATTCTACCACATAAGAATACTATTTTAAAAATCTGAGCATTTTAAAAAGAAGTATTTGAAAATACAGAAGATGTTTAGTGGAGCCTGCAAAGGTTGATAAGGTGTCTAGGGGAATTTTAGGATAAATGCCATATGACCAATGATTTAAGGAACTAAAATGAAAATAAAGGAAAATCTTGAACTTTTATATGATGGTTCTTAATTATGCCTTTTGTTTTTAGTGGCTAAATTTATTTAATTTTTTAAAAAGATTTTATTTATTTATTCATAATAGACACAGAGAGAGAGGCAGAGACATAGGCAGGGGGAGAAGCAGGCTCCAGGCAGGGAGTCTGATGTGGGACTTGATCCCGGGACCATGGGATCATGCCCTGAGCCAAAGGCAGACCCTCAACTGCTGTGTCACCCAGGTGTTCCATAGAGGCTAAATTTAAAAGCTAATGGAAAACCATGAAGAAATATATACCTTGGCCTGTAATAAGAAAATTTGCCTTTTCTAAGTACCTTATGGAGTAGTAAGCAGGAGAGCTGAAACTAAATGATGATTGACCGAGAATACTATAGAAGGGGCTTGGAAGTAACATTGGTGGCCCCTGGTATTCCTTCTAACCATCCAGTACAAGGGTAATTGAATGTAATTGGGGTTCTTTAGAAAGTTTGTTTATTGTCTTTCATGAGGCTAGATGGCCAAGGAGAAGATTCAGTTTGTGATTTAGTAACAATAATAATAGGAAAAAAAGTAAATTTTGACAAAGATGAAGTCACAATTAGTAAGACTTTGTGATAAGATACTTGAAGAAGTCTTCAAAGGGTAGTCAGGACTGCCAAATATAGGACAGGCATTTTTTTTTCTTTTCTTTTCTTTAAATTGTAGTTAACTTACAGTGATTTTTTTAAGACTTCATTTATTTATTTGACAGAGAGTGTGCATGCATACAGAAGTAAGCAGCGTGGCAGGCAGAAGGAGAGGGAGAAGCAGGCCCTCCACCGAGCAGAGAGCCCAATGTGGGACTCCATCCCAGGACGCTGGGATCATGACCTGAGGCAAAGGCTGATGCCCAAATGACTGAGCCACCCAGGCACCCCAACATACAGTGTTAGGTGTGCTGTATAGGGATTCAACAATTCTAGGTATTACTTAGTGCTCATGATAAATGTGCTTTTAATCCCTTTCACCTATTTTACCCATTCCCTCACCCACCTTCCCTCTGGTAATGATTAATTTGTCCTCTATAAATAAGAGTCTGCTTTTTGGTTTGTCTTTTATTATTTGTTCATTTGGTTTCTTAAATTCCACATAGGAGTGAAATCATAAGGTCTTTGTCTTTCTATGACTTATTTTGCTTAGCATTATACTATCTAGATGCATCCATGTCATTGAAAATGGCAAGATTTCCATCTTTTTAATGACTGAATAATATTCTTGCATGTGTGTGTGACCTCTTCTTTATGTATTCATCTATTGATGGACAGTTGGGCTGCTTCCATAATTGAGCTATTGTAAATAATGCTGCATTAAACATAGGAGTGCATATGTATTTTCAAATCAGTGTTTTTGTATATTTTGGGTAAATACCCAGTAGCAGAATTACCGGGGTTATATGGTAAGTCTATTTTTCATTTTTTTGGAAGAATTTTCATACTCTTTTACATGGTGGCAGTACCAGTTTGCATTCCCAACAGTGCACCAGGGTTTCTTTATCTTCACATCCTTGCCAACACATGTTGTTTCTTGAGGTTTTGATATTAGCCATTCTGACAGGTTATGAGGTAATACCTCATTGTGGTTTTGATTTGCATTTCCCAGATGATAAGTGTCCTGAGCATCTTTTTATATGTCAGCCATCTATATGTATGTCTTTGGAGAAATGTCTGCTCATGCTTTCTGCCTTTTTAAAAAATTACTAGTTTTGATGTTACATTGTAGAAGTTCTTCATATATTTCGGAAACTGACCCTTTTTCTTTCTTTCTTTCTTTCTTTCTTTCTTTCTTTCTTTCTTTCTTTCTTTTCTTTGAAACTGACCTTTTTTCAATATGTCATTGGCAAATATCTTCCATTCAGTAGGTTGTCTCTTAGTTTTGTTTCCTTAGCTATGCAGAGGCTTTTTATTTTAATGCAATCCCAATAGTTTATTTTTGCTTTTGTTTATCTTGATTCAGGAAACCTATCTAGAAAAATGTTGTTTTAGCCGATGTCAGAGAAATTAATGCCTGTGCTCTTCTAGGATTTTTATGGTTTCAGGTCTCATAATTAGGTCCTTAATTCATTTTGTGTTTATTTTTGTGAACAGTGTTAGAAAGTGGTCCAGTTTCATTCTTTTGCTGTCCAGTTTTCCCAACAACATTCATTGAAGACTCTCTTTTTCCCATTGCCTATTCTTGCCTCCTTTGTCAAAGATTAATTGACCATATAATTGTGAGTTCACTTCTGGGTTTTCTATTCTGTTTTGTTGATCTGTGTGTCTGTTTTTGTGCCAGAACCATATTGTTTTGATTATTATAGCCTTTTGTAGTATAACTTGAAGTCTGGAATTGTGATCGCTCCAGTTTTGTTTTTTCAAGATTGCTTTGACTATTCAGGATCTTTTGTGGTTTCATGCAGATTTTGATTGTTATAGTCCTGTGAAGAATACTGTTGGTATTTTTATTTATTTATTTATTTATTTATTTATTTATTTATTTATTATTATTAATTATTTTTACTGTTGGTATTTTGAAAGGGATTGCATTAAATCTGTTGACTGCTTGAGATAGTATGGACATTTTAACAATATTCGTTCTTCCAGTCCATGGGCATGAAATGTATTTCCATTTGTTTATGTCTTCCATTTCTTTCATCAATATTTTATAGTTTTCAGAGTATAAGTCTTTCACCTCCTTGGTTAAGTTTATTCCTATGTATTTTATTATTATTGGTATAATTGAAAATGGAGTGGTTTTCTTAATTTCTCATTCTGCTACTTCATTATTAGTGTTTAGAAATGCAGCAGATTTCTGTATATTGATTTTTGTATGCTGACCTCTTACTGAATTTATCAGTTCCAGTAGTTTTTTGGTAAAGGCTTTAGGGTTTTCTGTATATAGTATTACGTCATCTGCAAATAGTGAAAATTTTACTTCTTCCCTGCCAATTTTGATGCCTTTTATTCCTTTTTCTTACCTGATGGCAATAGCTTGAAATTCTAGTACTATATTGAATAAAAGTGATGAGAATAGACATCTTTGTCTTGTTGGCTCTCAGTTTTTCACCATTGAGTATAATGTTAGCTGTGAGCTTTTCATGCATGGCCTTTATTTTGTTCTGGTATATTACTGCTAAACCTACTTTGTTGAGAGTCTTTATCGTGAATGGATTTTGAACATTATCAGATGCATTTTCTGCATTTACTGAATTGATGATATAGCTTTTATCCTTTTTCTCTTATTGATAAAATATATCACTTTGATTTTTGTGAATGTTGTATCAACCAAGTATGTCAGGAATAAATCCCACTTTATTGTGGTGAATGATTTTTTTAAAATGTATTATTGGATTCAGTTTGGTAGTATTTTGTTGCAGATTTTTGCATCTCTGTTTATCAGAGATAGTGACCTACAGTTTTTGTTTTTGTTTTGGTAGTGATCTTACCTAGTTTTGGTATTAGGATCATGTTAGTCTCATAGAATGAATTTGGAAGCTTTCGTTTCTCTTCAATATTTTGGAGAAGTTTGAGAAGAATATGACCTCTTCTTTAAAGGTATGATAGAATTAACCTATGAAGCCATCTGGTCCTGGGCTTCTGTTTGTTAAGAGTTTTTTGATTACTGATTTAATTTCAATGCTGATAATTGGTCTGTTCAAATTTTCATTCTTCCTGCTTCAGTTTTAGGAGGCTCTGTGTTTCTAGGTATTTATCCATTTCTTCTAGGCTGTCAAATTTGTTGTTCTATCATTTTTCATAATATTCTCTTACAATCTTTTTTATTTCTATGGTGTTGGTTATTTTTCCTCTAATTTCTGATTTCATTTCAGTTATCCTCCCCCCCTTTTTTAAGGAGTCTGGCTAAAGGTGTATCAATTTTGTTGATTGTTTCAAGCAACCAGCTACTGTTTTGTTGTTACTTTAGTTTGTGTATCATTTATTTCTGCTCTAATCTTTATTATTTCTTTCCTTTTACTTGTTTTGTGTTTTGTTACTCTTTTTCTAGCTCCTGTAGGTATAATGTTAGGTTGTTTGAGATTCTTCTTGAGGTAGGCCTGAATTGCTGTAAATTTGCCTTTCATGACCACTTTTGCTGCATCTCAGTGATATTTGAACTGTTCAATGGATTTCCATGTATTCTTTGATTTATTCTTTGATTTCTTGGTTGATCCATTCATTGCTGAGTAGCATGTCATTTAACTTCCATATATTTGTGATCTTTCCAGATTTCTTTTTTCTTGTGGTTAATTTCTAGTCTCACATTGTTCTAGTTTGAAAAGATACATGATATGATTTTGGATTTTTGAGTTTGAAACTTGTCTTGTGGCTTAATGTGTGATCTATCCTGGATAATATTCCAAGGGCATAGAAAAGATGTGTGTTCTTATGTTTTAGGATGGAATGTTCTGAATATATCTGTTGGAGCCATCTGGTCCAGTGTGTCATTCCAAACCACCGTTTCCTTGTTGTTTGGATGACGTATCCATTTACTTAAATGAAGGTGTTGAAGTCCCTACTATTATTATATTACTGTTAATTTCTTCCTTTATGTCTATTAGTTGCTTTAACTATTTGGGTTTTCCCGTGTTGGGTGCATAAGTATAATTATTATACCTTATTGTTGGACTTTTCCTTTATGACTATATGGTGTACTACTTTGTCTCTTACTAGACAAAAGAGACTTTAAAACAATATAAATATTGCTACCCTGACTTCTTTTTCCCACTTCCATTTGTGTGATAAATCTCTCTCCATCCTTTCATTTTCAATCTGTTTGTGTCTTTAGGTCTGAAACAAGTCTTTTGTAGGCAGTATATTAATGGGTCTTGTATTGTTTTAATCCATTTCATCATCCTTTGTCTTTTGATTAGAACATTTAATGTTTTTAATAATTATTGATAGGTATGTACTTATTTTTGCTTATTTTACATGTGTATGGTTTTTGTTTTGTTTTGTTTTGTTTTTTTGGTAGTTCCTTTCTGATTCTTGCTCTCTTCTCTCATGGTTAGTTGGCTTTCTTTAGTGATATGCCTGAATTCCTTGCTCTTTATTTCATAGGTGTCACTGCTTCTTGATTTTTTGTTACTGTTAGGTTTGTATGAAACATCTTAAGAATATAGCAGTCTATATTATTAAGTTAATTGTTTCTTAAGTTTGAACCTATTCTTTACTCCTTTCCTCTCACATTTTAGATAAACAGTGTCATACTTTAAAACCTTTTATTTTGTGAGTCCCTTGGCTGATTTTCATAGATATTCTTATTTTGACTGCTTTTGTACTTTCTACTTGTTCCTGCTTCTGGTCTTTTTTTTCCACTTAAAGATTCCTCTTGAACATTTCTTGTGGAGCTGGTTTTGTGTGGGAAAAGTCTTTTTTTTTTCTTTTTATCCTGAAGGATAGCATTGCTGGGTGGCATATTCTTGGCTGCAGTCCCCCACCCCCCTTGTGAAGAGAAGTTCCTGTACTGCCCTACCCTACTACTGTGGGCAGATTTTGGTCTATGGGTTATTAGTGGGCTTGTCTGGGGCCACTTTGGGCTTGATTTGGGTCAGACCAGGCATTTACCATAGATGCTGCGTCATGGAACAGCATGGCCCTTTCCCTGTATTGTACCCTGGGGATTTTTTTTAAAGATTTATTTTTTTATTTATTTATGATAGACATAGAGAAAAAGAGGCAGAGACACAGGCAGAGGGAGAAGCAGGCTCCATGCCGGAGCCCGATGGAGTACTCGATCCCGGGACTACAGGATTGCGCCCTGAGCCAAAGGCAGGCGCGAAACCACTGAGCTACCCAGGGATCCCCCCTGGGAATTTTTTTTTTTTTTTTTTTTTTTTTTTTTTTTTTTGGGTGGCTGGAGCCTGCAGTGAGATCAGTGATCTGCCTCCAGCCCAGTGTTGTAGCCGTGGTTGGAATCTTATGTGTGGTTATCTCTTCCTCTGCCCTGGAGTCAGATAGGGAGCTGGCCCCTGTTGGGACTGCTTACACACTGTTGGGCTTCTGTCATATCTTTGGATGGGCTCTGTCCAAGACCAACTTGGAGGCAAAGCATCTGCAGAAACTTGAGGTAGTGGGAGGCAAGGTGTTAGCCAGGTTTGCTTGCACTCCTGCTGTGGGAGGAGACCTTGAGGTGAGGCCTGGCTGGGGAGGGGGGACTTGGCAGAAGCATGGTATCAGCAATGTTTGTGTGGTTTTTCTGTGACTGGGAACTTAGAGTAGAAGTTTTACTAGAGGGGGGATGTCTGCAGGGGCATGTAGGTGTAGAGTTCGCTGTTAACAGGTTAGGCAGTGATTGCTGGTGTTGTGCTGGTTTCCACAGATGGATATATGTTTAGTGTGGGGGCTGTGGGAGGGAAATGGCACCCGCCAAGTCCCTTGTTCCTAGAAAAGTCTTCCAAAGATTCCTGAAGACTGACATTTCTTATTGGAGACCACATGAGGAGGTTTAAATGCATAGAATATTTATGCAACATAATGGAAACAAGAAATTAAGTGTGAAAAATTGTCAAGTCCAAATTAATATGTAGGAATTTATATGCTTTACAATAAAGGTTGAACTCCATGGATCTTTTCATTATCCCAGTAATTTGGTGAGGTTTCATGTTCCTTGAACCATAAGAACATTTTATTTTATATACGCTGTGGGGTATCAAGAGCTAGAAAGTTTTACCACTAGAATCACAATGTCCTAAAATTTATCACATTATAGGTTCAATTGTGTGGTTTTTGAAGTAGGTGAAATCATACCCAACATTATTCAAAGTTTTGTCTTAGAGTAAAAAAATAAAGGTAACTAAGTTATTTCATTTGAAAGCACTTTATGTTAATTGTTAACCCATATTTTATCTATAATCAGTTATTAGTGTTGTTTTTACATCTAGAAGGATTTTCCCTTATTTTTAAAATCTCCTTGTTTGTACTGTTGTCATTCAGTTTTCTATGAAAAAGAGCATAGCAGAATATTTAAATAAGATATTAATTCCTAATAATCTAGTGGCAAAAATTATCTTTAAATAGTTCTTAAATGAAAGCTTCTACTGTTGTGTGTATCTTTATCATAAAAATGTTAAACTATTTTTATGGGATTGTCTCTGAACATTTGATATTTGCTCATTTTATAAGGAAATTATAAAGATTAGTAAGGGATTATGAAGCTATATTTTTCCCTAATAAAACTTTGTAAAGATGTATCAACATTTTTCTCCAACCTTAAATAATTTATATCATAACTCATATAGTCATCCTGTCTATAATAAATATTGATATCCATATGCAGGGCAATGTAGCAGGTGGTGAATGGAAAAAATACATAAAAACACTATATAAAAAGGGTGGGCAAACTATGGGTTATGGGCCTAATGCAGTTTGCTAAATATTTTTGTAAATTTTGTTTGAACACAGCCATGCTCATTCATATATGTGTTTCCTATAGCACTTTAACATGACAATGACCAAATTGAGTCATTGTAACAGAGACTGTATATAAAAAATTATTATTTGCTCTTTACAGAAAAACTTCATTAACCTCTGATAAAGAATGTATTTCAGTAGCAAAAATGTAAGTGCCTAATAGAGATCTCATCCATGGGAGATTGTCAGACTATGGAAAATACTTTTAATGTTTCAGATACTAAAAAATTATTTTTAAAACACCTGGTAGGCTTGCAAAGGGAATAAAAAAGCAGGCAATGGAAAGCTTTGTCCTGAGAAATGTTGAAGTCATTTCTTGTTAGTCTATCCGCTCGTTGCTTCCTATTAATTCAGTGGCAACGATCCAAACTGGCACTTTTCTGTCCTGTTGTCTCTAACATCTGGTGAATTCCCAGGAGGGTGATAAGAAAAACAATCATCTGTGCTTAGTCCACTCTCCAAGAGCAGCAGGTACTAGGAAGCTTCTGCTTTCACGGATATTCATAACTGTGCATTGGATTGTTATGAAATCTAAAACCCTTATAATTTCATTTTCCTTATAATTTACATTTCAATTATTTTCACTTGGCCTTTTCCCAGCATTAAAAATGTCAACAACTTGTTAATTCCCATTATGATATTAAAACAACAACAACAACCAACCTATGGGCTTGTGTATCATTCTCTGCTGAATTTGAAATAGAAGGCATGAACTAAGCAATAAAGTGCTGCCAGTTTGAGGATTCCATCTCTATCAGGTGCAGCTCTTACAGAAACACATTCCAGTTCTAGATTTCCTATAAACCTACACTGACAAGGCAGCCACTAATTCAATACCAGAATACCACCTGCCCCCCAAATTGTTTGCCTTCCAATTTTCCTGTGGTCCATGAAAGCCTCACATTGCTCATTATATGGGGTTCATCTAATACATCCTTACTGAGCATAAACATGGTAACTGGAAGCAATAACAAGATAGTTTTTTTTTTAAATGAATACTTTGGGGGATCCCTGGGTGGTGCAGCGGTTTAGCGCCTGTCTTTGGCCCAGGGCATGATCCTGGAGACCCAGGATCAAATCCCACGTCAGGCTCCCGGTGCATGGAGCCTGCTTCTCCCTCTGCCTGTGTCTCTGCCTCTCTCTCTCTCACTGTGTGCCTATCATAAATAAAAATTTAAAAAAAAAATAAAAAAAACCCTTTTTAAAAAAAAATTAAAAAAAATAAATGAATACTTTGGTTAAGTCAATTAGATGAACTAGCAGAGTACTGAGGCAAAAAAACAACAACACACACACACACACACACATCTGGATGGAAGAGGTAAGGTATCTGGATTGTGATAATAAGGGAATATTTGGCCCATGTTTGACATCACCTTGAGGAGTCATGAGAGCAGAATTATCTCCTAGGGCATTAGAGACTTGGATGGGAGTGTTGAGGCATTGGTAACAAGAAAGGAGCAATCATGTGGGCAAGATGGAGCCCTGATTCAATATTTTGTGTAGAGGTTATCCATAACAAATGCTGAAGAGTGACTTCGAGAGCAGCCCAAACATTTGGATTTGGGCTGGCAGGAACAGATGGCATTAACAGTGGTCTTTGGGAACCAGAATAATCATGTTACAATTCTCTGAAGTTTTAAGCACCTGCACATCTATGCATTTATGAGTTTTGGGTTGCTTCTGGCAATAGCTCTTCCTGCTAGTGTGCCAGCATATTTGCTGGTGTAATCAATTTTGTAAAAAGAGTGATTTTTAAAAATATTCAATTTGTGTAAGAACCATTTACTGTGAGAAGTCCACTCAAAGATTTATGGCACCTAATATCTAGTGTGAATGTTGGACCTGAGAACAATTGTCCCTATTCCTCTCTGGGCATCAGGTCTAACAGTACCTGTCTCTCTTGTTCTGTGAAAGAGATATTACTGTTGGCTATGATGAACCAAATTATTGAGGTCAAACTAAAATATTTTGCTGTTGAGTGAGGTACATCTTAAGTCTGCAAAATTTGAAAACTTAATTGAAATATTCCTTATTTTATTTTGATACAGAATCAACTATTTGAAATGTTCCATTAATATACTAACCACTATTACTACAAATAGGCTTTGTTGCTTTCCTTATGAAAGTTTTCATTCATTTCCATTTCACAAATAAAAGTAAATTTTTGATATTTTCTTGTTTGCTCATAGAAAATTTCTCAAACTTAAATCTATTTTTTCCCTTGGGAATTTTTCTGTTTGAAACAGAATTATTTTAAAGCAAGTTCTTCTATTTGAAGATCCTTGGTTCTGGTGTATTCCTGTAACTTTGGCTCCATTGTGGCCTTGTAGAGGATGAAAGGAAAGTCTTCTATATGCAGCTTATATATCCTGTTCACTGTTTTCTTTTGTATTATGCAAGTCCTCTCTAGCTTTGAGAATGCGACGAAAAATTTTACAACTGCAGAAAAATGTGACACTACTGTTAGTACTGACAAAGTAAGGGAAGAAATTGTGCTATGTATTTTATATTTATTTACTGTGTGGTAGTGCCAGATTTATTTGGCATCTTTATTCTGTGTCAATGAAATGGTCTTAGGGATATTTTGAGTTGAAATCACTGTTTTCTAATGCTTTGAATCTTCCCTATCAGTGATTCAGTAAAACTATGAGTAATCATAGTGCTGTGGAAATTGACTGCAGAATTAAATCCAGAAAATTTTATTTTATTTTATTTTTCAGAAAATTTTATTAATGTCAAGAAGTAACTAGCTACATATGGATTTTCTTTTTAAATCCATAGTATTTGGAACGCCTGGGTGGCTCAGCAGTTTAGTGCCGCCTTTGGCCCAGGGCGTGATCCTGGAGTCCCAGGATCGAGTCCCACATCAGGCTTCCTGGATGGAGCCTGCTTCTCTCTCTGCCTATGTCTCTGCCTCTTTCTCTGTGTCTCTCCTGAATAAATAAATAAAATATTAAAAATAAAAATCCATAGTGTTTGACTTAATTTGAAAGCCAGACAGATCAAAGTCCTTATACATGTAGGGATTTTTGATTTGTTTATTTTTGCCCTAGGTCTCTTTTTTCCAATACTGTCTGAGTGATAATGATGTGTTATTGTAGGTTCATGGATTATAACAAATGTACCATTCTGATGGGGAATGGTGATAGTGGGAGAGGCTATGTATGAATGGGGACAGGGGTATATGAGAAATCTCTCAACCTTCCACTCAATTTTGCTCTGAATTTAAAAACGTTCTAAAAAATAAAGTTTTTTTTTAAAAGTAGAAAAAAATAACTAGTTTCATAGAATATCAAGTTGCTTAAGGAACCACGATTAATAGATTTTAAACTGTGTTGGCCATTTCTTTTACCTTCATTGTTCTCCTGTCTGTCTCTAAAACATTAAGAAAATTATGTGTATGAATGGGAAAAAGTTGGATTATTTTACCTTTTACATTTCTTAATTTTAAGGACTGTTTGAAAAAGAATACTCTCCTTAACTAGTACTCCTAGTGCTACATCAATGGATAGTGTGATTAGTTCCTATGGTTATGGTTCTAGCCATGACCATAGGTTATGATCATAGTCCTCAAGTGAGCATCTGAAAAAAAGCTAGATCATCAGGCAGAGAAGACCAATTCTGAAGGAAATCGGAGAGGAATTTATGGTACTCTCCAAGATTGTCTTTCCTGAATTTGGACAATGAAGAGGGTAGCTGTTGAGATATGCAATGATGGCTCTTACAGAGTCAAGGTAGAGTTTGAAGGAGGAATAAGATAATGGGATGGGGTCTAAAACCTTTGCGAGCAAGCCCTATTTAGTTTTATGTTACTCTTGACCTTTATTGCCATAGTCAAGTCTTATTTAATGTTTCAGATTTGTTTCATTTAAGATGACACCAAGTATCAAGGAAAGTCTATTGGGTCATAGTTTTAAAGGAAGTAAGTACACGATGTCAGCAGCAGTAAAACTATTCTCTCTGAGGGATGGTAAAATTAAAGAGAAAAGTCATAGGTTTGAGGTATGGCTTCATTCCTTCCACAGAGACTCATTTTTTTGTTGTTGTTTCTAATTTCAGTAAATTGGTTCTATTTTAATTCAGAAGTTTTTTTTTTTTTCTCCCCTTTTAAACTGTTAGCTTTGGATGTTTATAAAAGAGGTATACCCTACATGACCATAGTTGTATTCTTTCACTTAGTGTAGCTTTAAGAAAAATACTGCATGAGGAGCTGGGAAGACCAAGTTGAAACCATGTGGCTTTTGTACTAAGGGGGTATGTTTGATTGAAATGGGCCAACAGTTCTTTATAACTTTTCTCAATAGAGGTGGAGTCTATTTCCCATTATCTGGACTCTGTGCCAGCCTTGTGACTTGTTTTGGCCAATAGAAGGTAGCAAAGAATATGTGAAAGTTTGGAACCTGGGCCTCAAGAGCCCTTGAGTTTCCATTTCCACTCTTGGAATCAGACTGCCATGTGAGGGAGATGGAAGTTGCCTTTTGGAGACCACAACCAGTCTCCTTTGCCTGCAGTGTGAGTGAAACTGACTTAATCACTGCAGACTCTGTTGAGCTGCTAGATATCTGCAGTATATATACAATGGAATATTATTTGGCCTCAAAAAAAGAAGGAAATTGTGATGTTGGCAAGAACGTGGATGAACCTAGAGGGCATTATGGTAAGTGAAATAAGCCAAACAAAAAAGGACGAATACTACATCATCATATTTACATGTGGAATCTAAGATAGTCAAACTCACAGGATCAGACAGTAAGATGGTGGTTGTCAGGAGCTAGAGGGCAGGGGAGATGATGGCCAAAGGGTTTAGAGTTTAGTGGTGCAAGATGTTCTGGAGATCTAATGTAAGACAGAGTGAAAATAGTTGCCAAGACTATATTTTGTATACTTGACATTTGCTGAGAGAGGGTAGATGTGAATTGTTTTTGCTGCGTGTACATAAATACACACCATCCCAGGAGAGACAAGCAGAAGAACTGACCAACTGAGCCCATCCTAAAATGGGATACATGTTATTTATAAGCAAATAAAATTTTTGCTTTTAGATGTTAAGTTTTTTAAGATGATATAGAAGGGTATGGTTTTTTTTTTAATGGAAGATAGAATTGTTAAAACAAGTATGACTTAGAATATTATGTGCATTATAATAGAAACACACGAATGTCAGGATGACAGTCGAAACAAGATTGGATGTCCTTCTGTTCTCAGGAGCCTCTCAGAGGCTGGAAATCTGTTCTCTAACTCCGGTCCTTTGAGTGGATCTTACATTGACTGCTACATTCTTTCTGTTCGGGGCTCTCATCCGTGTTCTTTTTCTAGGCTTTACTCTTGCTCTGTACCCCCCTTAAATGTTGGCCTCTCCCAAAATTGCTTACTCACCTATTCCATTGTTCTGGAAATTTCTAGAGTTGTCTGTGAGTTTATTGACTTGATGCTAAAAATTGTAAATGCTCTATAGTCTATTTATCCAATAATAGACATTTCAACTTGATTGCCTCAAAGTCATGATAAGTTCAAGATGTTTGTAAATGATACTACATATTATTTTAGAGCTTGTTCTGGGCCCACACAGTTTCATTAATGTAGGGTCTTAATCCTTTTAATTTTCATATCATCCCTATGAGTCAGATGCCAGTATTCTCTCCGTTGAGAAAGGAGTTTTAAGGGGGCAAGTAACACACTCAATGTTGTATCATCATCTGATAATGGAACGTTCTTCTGAGCTATTGCATTAGAGATCTTTCTTTGGGCACTCTTTCAAGTCAGAAAATGGACTAAACCAGTCACATTTATCAGTCATCAACTACTAGTTGTTTTGTATATTTTACCATGTCCACCTTTCCATAGCCATCATTCAATTTCAGGTCCTCACATCCTGTTTTCCTGGCCTCTCAGTGGTCATCTTAGATTGCCTTTACTTCCAGCCCTTCTGGTTATAGCCTTGCTACTAGCAAAATAATACTACTAGGGCACAGGTGGTCATACACGTTTTCCATGGTGCTCCATCATCTGTGGATAAAATTTGCAATGTCTTTTTTGGCATTTGTGCCAAGACTTTTGCAAGTTGATTTTTGCCTTAGCAGAGGATATATATATATATATATACATTTATTGATTTGCTAACTAGATGTCCAGATTCATCTTCTCTCATGGCTCTTCTCATACTCCAGTCTGACCATACAGAATTATGTTGGGTCATGAGCATGTTCTTTCCTGGTTCTGTGCATTTCTACTTCCTTGAGATCCCCTGTCACCACTACTGCCACCCCACCACACACATACACTCCTACACACTTGTCCATATGTTAATCTTCTATTTAAGTGTCCTCTCTCAGGGCAAATGTCCTCTTCTCTGAGGTCTTCCTGGAGGTCTTTAAGCAGATAGGGATGTTCCTTTGCTGTTACTGTGCAGTGTATATGTACTACCACTTAAATAATACCACACATGGTGGTGGTAACACTTTGAAGTCTGTTTCTTAGCTGCTCTTTGTATTTCTTGAAGAGAGGGACAACTTACAGTTTATCCTACTGGTATCCACAACACAAATTACACTGCCTATCACAGAGCGGGCACTTGTTAAGTCTGAATGGAATGAAGGAAGAATGAAAATGCCTTGGTGCAATTTTGTGGCAACAGAGTTCCCAGATCCTTTCTGTCCTAGCTCATTGCCTACTCAGACATTAATTCTCTTTCCCTCTTTCCAACAATTTCTGGGGCTCCATAGGAAGTTTGCAGCTGTGTGTATGTGGGTACCCACAAGTGCATTGTGCCACAAGTACTGTAGTTCACTGAGGAAATAGCTGTAACATTATAATAAAATGTAACAGTTTTATGCAGGGTAAAAGGCAATTTGCAAGCTTTCAATGATACATTTCTAATAAAAGGTACTGTGATCGTTTCTACAAGATGATGAGACTTTCTTTCTAGGCCTTTTTACTTTGACCCGAGGGTTCACTACATCTGATAAAAGGCAATAAAAGGGCAGACTTTGAAATAATCCCAACCAGGGGATGTTAGGAGATGAATAGCAGGCCGTGTCCTGAACAGGAGGTTAATTGCTGAAACACAAAATATCCTGTGGGAATATGCTGCTTGGAGGTATGATCTTTGAACCCGGGGGTGCTAAAATCCTGGTTCTTGTCATCAGATATTTTAATTACATGCTCTGCACAAGAACTTCTGTATCATGATGAATTTGAAATCCTCTAATTATCTAGGATTTAAAAAGCAAACAGAAAAGTGAAATGTCAAAGGTCAACACAAATAAAAGCAAGACTACACAAAGCCTGCATGAAGAGGAAGCAGGAATCAGAGGATCAGAGCATTCAGAAAGAGCTAATTAGCAAAGTCCAGTCTTTAAAATGACTAAGGCAGCAATTATAAATAATTATAATGAATAGAATTTCATGATTGTGATGCGTTAAAAATGTATAACTTTATATTTCAGCAAGTAATTTCGACACACTTGAAATTCTTAGATTATAAAGAAATTATAAAGCTGAATCGTGGCATTTTTCTCCCTAAACACCACTTTTGTATTAAAATGCTTTGATTTTTTTTTTTTAAATAGTCATAATGTTTGTGAGCCTTGCAGTATGGTACAGTACATTCTTTTTTTATGATGTAAAATTCTATAGGTTGGAAATCACCACCAGCCTTTATCGGTTCTTTGGATTATCTGGCAAGCCTGCTGTTCCGTCCCTTCCCACTTCGGTTCCTTTCTTCCTGCCCAACATAGGCATCTGCTTACTTAGCCTCTATCATGAATATGAATTAATTCTTATCCTACTTTAGAGTGTTGTTTAAAAAGGAAAACAGAACACTTCCAAATTTATATAATTTCCTAACCAGACTCCTTATATTCAAATTCAAGCTCATTCTCTTGCAACCAGAATTTTTATGAACGTCTTCACATAAAATCCTTTAGAGATCTTTACATACCTATCTTTAGTGTAAATACAGTTGATCATAGAATGTTACCTGTGTGGTCCAACCACCAGCATCCTTTGCCTGCACTAATTCATGAGGCTTCTAACTGGTCCTTGAGCTTTCCTCCTCGCCCTGCCAATATCCATGCTGCACAGCGCCCTAGTGTTTCTGCGGTCAGAGCCTTCGGTGGTCTCCTGTCTCACTGTGACTCATGACCTCATTTCTTCTTTCTCTGCTGTTGCTCCAGCCACAGTGTCTCTGTGCCTCGCTGAAAACGCCCAGCTCCTCAGGCCTTGGGGCTTTTACACTGACCATTCCTCAGCCTTTTCACGAGCATCCTCACAACTTGTGCCTTTACCTCCTTTTCTGCCTCAATATCCCCTATTAGTGAGGACCTCACTCACCCTCCCTCTATAAAATAATAACCCCTCCCGTCTAACCTGGCTTTTTCTGTATCCTTAGCTGCTTTAATTTTCTTTTGTGCATTCATTCTCACCTAATAAATGACATATATATTAATTTTTTCTGCTCCTTCCAGGACAGCAGGAATACTTTGTTCCTAGTAAGGAGATAGGTGCTCCATAACTACTTGTTGAAATCTTTGAGTAAATGAAAACTGTGAAATTTGATCTCTTTTTCCCTCTGGCTTTCTTATTCTTTTTAATATTCCTAACATTTATTTTCACTAGTTTATGGAGGTTTTCTCTGTACTATGAAGATGCAGTTTCTTGGGTCTGGAACATGCATGGCATCCATTCATCTGTCTTTATGCCATCCTGGTAAGGTGTCAGTACCACGTGGACAGGGGCATAGCTACCCCATACCACATTCTGTTGTTGGCACTTCTCACAGAGGCTGCACATTTTAGATCTTCACTATTAAATAAATGGCTGAATTTTGCTGAAATATTGTAGAATAATTTAGGATATGTTATTAGGTAAATTTAAAGAGTTACAGAATAGTATGCATGATATAATAAAACATTTGTAGAATAAATGAGAAACCATCCTGTGTACTGGCATAACTCATTTTGTTGTCTCTGGCTTCATTGTGTTTCTAAGATACTGCACTTTTTATGAATTGAAGTTTTGTGGCAGCCCTGCATCTAGTATCTATCAGTACTATTTTTTCAAAAGCATTTGGTCATTTTGTATCTCTGTGTCCTATTTTGGTAATTCTTGCAATATCTCAGACTTTCTCACTACTATATTGTGATCTATGATCAGTGATTATGACTTGCTAAAAGCTCAGATGAGGATTAGCAATTTTTAGCAATGAAAGTATTCTTTAAGGTATGTACATTATTCTTCTGGACATAATACTATTGCACTCATAATAGAGTATGGTGTAGGATAAACAGAATTCGTAGATACACTGGGAACACCCCCCTCTCCCCCCCAAAAAAATTACTTGACTCACTTTTCTGCAATGTTTCTTTTATTGTGGTCGTCTGGAACCAAACCCGCAATATCTCTGAGGCATGCTTGTATTTACATATCTTTAATATGTTTGTGCCAATAAAGTAAGGATGTATTACTTAATAGTTAACTAGTTTTCAGTGTTTAACAAAAGGAAGTGAACTTGAGAGGACAATGGAGAGATCATTAACTATATTTTGGAATCTTCCAAAATGGCTGAAAAAAAATCTGTAGGTGTAATTCTAACAAGTAGAGAGCTTGAAATAATTGGTAATGGCTTATTTTTCTCTCCTTGCTTTTTACAAAGTTTTAAAAAATGCTTTTACAGGGTGTTTAAAATAAAATTGTGATATGAATAATATAATCAAGAACAAGAAATACCAAAGGCAAGTCAATGTTTGCGTCTACAGAAAATCAGTAAAAATAAAATGGAAAATAAAAACATTTTGTGTGGTTTAAATATTCCCTCATCATCATAAAATGAGAAACTTGCTCAGTTACATGGTTCCTTCTACTCTTCCGTACTTTGGTGTTCTAGCACACTTCTAATGCTTTCAAGTCTGAGCTAAAGTGATTTCTTTTGGTGGGGGGATATTTTCCTTGTTCTATTGGGGATAATTAATTATTCATTCTTAAGTAGTCCCATTTAATATCTGTATAACACCATTGAATATGTTCTATATAGACAGATATACCTCAGTTATACCAAAAACATAATTGTGTTCATGTGTATAACTGTCAGAGTTTAACTCGTTGAGGTGGAGGGCACTATCCTTTATTTCTGTATGCCCAAAGTCCAGTATAATGCTTGGCAGCAGCAAATGTTTAATATCTGCTAAATTGTGGTATGCATTATGTGGTCTGTATTGCTATGGAGGTGAATAATTGGGTAACGTTGAGCACAGTTAGTTTTTACTTAAGTGATTAGAGAAAACTTAGACCCTTCTACATTTCTAACTATAGCAGAAAATTAGGCCTAAGGAGCAAATGTAGAGGTTATTTTTCTGCATGCTGAAACCAGTTCTTGCAGTCCTGCTAAGAGCCTGTTCTAGGTCCTCATCTTTGGCACTGTGGTTTACATCTTCTGCATCATCCCACTCCATCAAATTTAGTGCCAAAATTTCTCAAAAAGGCATAAAGATGATCAGTGTGAATTCGACAATGTGCTATGTCATCCTCATGAAATTTCTTTGTAAGAACTTGTATGTTATAAAAAGATTTTCTTCCCTACTTAAAAAAAAAAAAAACTTCAAGTACAAACATGGAAATGATTTTGTGGGTGTGTGAGAGAGGCTTTATGTTCTCCCCAGCTTTCATCACATATTTCCTGGATTTTCAGACCTGATGGCGGTCTTTTAAATCCCCACAGCAAAATTGTATATGAGTTATAAATAGAATGTTTGTTTTATAAATATAAAAAGAATAACACTATTTAAACATATAACGTAACAGTATAGAACATTCATGATTTGTTTATTCAACCAGTTAATGGTAACCAAGCACTTACTACATCCAGACACTATTCTAGTCTCAGATTCTCAGATAAAACATTAAATAAAACAGATCAAGTCTCCCAAAATTTAAATTCTAGAGTAGGTAAGTAAAAGAGAGATAGCCATGGTTCACGTGGGATATGTTCAATCAGAGAAGAATAAATCAGGATTAAAGATAGAGAGTGGTGGGAGAAGATGTTATTGACTATAACATAACAGCAACAGACTAGTTCAGATTTGGAGGTACAGTTTTGGTGAGGCAATGTGTTGAGGTTATTTGGAGAAACTGAGGGAATGCGTCCTCTGGTTTAAGAGTCTAGAGAGGCGATATATTTATAAATCACGTATGCCACTAACCTCAGCAATGTAACTATAGTATACTTTTAGTTATGAGTGTGCTATGCCAACATTTCCAGGTATCAGGGCATGATGTTTGACTTTATTAGGAAAAATCAGAAATCTGTTGTTTTAGGTCACAAAGAACCACACTCATCCTTTCAGTCCTATCTTTTTTTGCTCCATTTATTTCAGTGTTCCAATACTGGGCCCATGCCTATTTTGGATTGTTATGTCTTCTTGGAAAATTAATTTCTTTTTCTTTCTCTGTAATTTTATTCAGGTGTTGAAATTCTGATGCCCTCAGAAAGTTACTATATTGGCAGAGAGGGAGTTGGTTAATTAAAAGGGGGACTGTGAGGTGGACTGTTATAGAATCTGACTGGTGCCTCAGAAGAGGAGGAAATTCGGACATCCATCAGGGATGCAAACATACAGAGGACAGACCATGTGAAGACACAGCAGGAAATGGCCTTCTGCAGGCCAAGGAGAGAGGAGCCTCAGGAAGAAGGAAGCCTGCCAACACTTTGATCTTTGACTTCCAGCTGTCAGAACTGGGAGAAAATTTCTGTTGTTTGAGGCGCCCAGTCTGTTATTTTGTTATGGCAGCCTGAGCAGACCTACAGAATCCTAGCACACAAACACAATAATATCCTTCTTCCTAACTATATTTTTTTTGTTCTGAGGTCTACTGTGTCTTACATTGATGTAAATACTCCAGCTTTCTTTTAATTAGTTGTTAGCATGATTTATCTTTCTTTATCCCCTCATTTCTAATCCTCTGGAGTCTTTTTATAAAGTAGGTTTTTTATAGACAACATATAGTTGGGTCTTTTTTGTTGTTCTTTGGCATCTCTGTCTTTTAATTGGTATATTTAGACCATTCATATTTAAAGTGGTTATTGAAATAGTTGCTTTAATGTCTATTTGTAATTCTATTTGTGTGTTTTTTTCTTTTTCTCCCACCAATTTAATCCCCATGTTCTGCCTTATTTAGTTTTAATGGAGTCACCCATGTGATCCATTTTACTTTCTCTTTTACTGTATCAATCATACCTATCTTTCGTAAAAAATTAGTGACTGCCTTAGAGTTGACAACATATATTTTAAATTAATGTCAGTTTTTAAACATGCTGCTTCCTGTGTAGGAATCTTCGTGTATTCCTGATTTCTTTTTCCCATTCCTTGTAACATTTCTGATCTTTCTTCAGCTATCCTGAACTGATAAGCCTGTCAAAGACATTCTTTATTTTTGTTACAGTACTTTGATTTCAAGCATTTCCTTTTATATAATTTTCATTACTCTGTACATGTTACCCATCTGTTCTTGTTTGTTGTCTTTTTCCATGAGTGTCTTTTACATAATTATCCCTGACAGATAATTCTAGCACAGTTGTCATATCTGACTCTGGTTCTAAGGATTGCTTTGTCTCTTCAGACTGTGTATGTTCTAGTCTTTTGGCATGGCTTGTAATTCTCTTATTGAATGCTGGACATCTTGGGTAATAGCAACTTAGATTAATCGTCCTTTAGTGTGAGGATTTACTGTAATCTATCTAGAAGATAGTCTGTTTGATCTTTCTGTGGCTGTGAATAACAGAAACTTCACATTCATCCAGTGTTTTTGTTTCCCCTTTTGATGTTAGGCTTCCCTAAATACTCTTCCTCAGAGAGTATGAGAGACACAGAGAAAGAGGCAGAGACATAGGCAGAGGGAGAAGCAGGCTCCATGCAGGGAGCCTGATGTGGGACTCAATCCTATTTAAGAATGGTTACTCCTCTCATTCTGTCAAAGCCACAGGGAATCTTTCTTGGACCTTCATCATGAGATCCTGGAATTAAAGCCCATGAAAGTGTGGGAGCCCTACCAAGATTGTGGACCACAGGAATTTTTTTACCTTCATTATGGGTACATGCTCAGGTCTTTAGGAATTAATCAAAGATACCATGTGTGTTTCTACTGGTTTATGGTTCCAGTGACTTTAAGTCTAAGTAAATAGGTTTCAGCTACATATTTCTTAATGTGGTTTTCTCTTTAGAATTTAGAGAGACCTATCATACTGCAATCTTTTTTTAAATGGGTTCAAAAATAGTCAATGATTACCAGTTGTCCAACTGTTTTTTTTTTTTCTCTTGTAAGGACAGAAATGATGAGTTCCACAGAAATGACATTTTCAAATACAAGCCATAAATCCAAACACAGCTTTTTCCTGTCTAAAGATGAGTATCATGTAATTTATTACCCACAGTATGTAAAAATTAGGAAAATTTCATAATCTGGATTGATCAAGTTAAGACTTTCAGATCAGACAACAGTTGCACACAGATCTGCAGAAAGTCAAGGAGGAAACCATGTGGACATCTTGGGGGACATACTCCAAAGAGAGGGAGCCCTATGTGGTCATATGTTTGGTATATTTAATGAGCCATAATGAGGATAGTGTGTACATGGAGTGGGAAGGGGGTAGGAATGATCAGAGAGTGTCCACATTGAGTTATTTGAGTGATGCTCAGAGTATGATAGGAAGCTATCTGAAGATTTTGCTGAGAGGAGTGATTGATATGATTTGACTAAAAATTTAGAAGAAAAATTATTAATACTCTCTGAACAAACTATGTGGAGATTATTTAGGAAGCTAGTTCAGGTGGAATGATGTAGTAGCTGAGGTTGAGGGGTTAAGAATAGATAAGATTCTTGATAGCTTTTGGATGTAGAGTACTTAGAATATTTTTAATGGATTAGATGATGTTGTGGGAGAATTAAGAGTCTCAAATTATTTCAGCTGTCTTACTCTGTGAACCCATACATCATCTGGCCCTCATCCTGCAGTCCATTATACCCAGGGGTAATATGCAGGAAAGAGGATAGGCTCTCAAAAAAATTTTTGCAAGGGAGATCCCTCTCCCAGATCAGAGTTAGCATAGCAGGTTGGTGTAAGGGCAGTGGAGCCAGACAGCATGGATTCAAATCCTAGCTTTGACGATCACTAATTATATGATACTGGACAAGTTTCCTAACCTCATGGAGCCTCAGATTTTTTTTAAGTGGGGATACGAGTAATATGTACTTCACAGAATTGTTACAGAAATTACATGCATTACTTTAGTGTAGTGTTGGTTCTATAGTAAAACCACTAAAACTTGTATTGTTACAATTAGATGGTGGTGGTAGTCTTGTAATTTTTTTTTTTTTTTTTTTTGAAGAAGGGGAGGCTTGAGCCTAAGTATGTAAAAAGGCAGAATTCTTGTGACTGCTCCCTACCCTTACCACTTCAGGCCCAGGGCTGTGAGGCACTTGGCATTATTACCCATTGTCAGTTTGCTACATCTCACTTAAACCCATGAACATAGTCCCTTCATTAACAGTGACTTATATCACCACATGTAATGTTCCTACTTTCTTGATAAGAGTCTAATTCAGTAACTTGTGCCAGAACAAACCAGAAAACTGAAGCCTTCAGTGGGATTTTGGGATTGGGTTTATTCACATATTTGAAGTGTGTATGATTCACCTGTCTCTTCAGGTGGTGACACCCAGACGGCAAGGGTAACTCTGGAACGTGCGGCAGTATGTCCCCCCTCCCCTGCACCCCGCAAGCAGGTCTCCCCAGTCTCACCTGCTGCTTTGTCCTCCTGCCATAGTGTGGGCAGCTCCAGCTCTGCCTCTACCTTTTCCTGGAAGGAAATGGGCCAGGATAATATATAGCATAGGTGATGTCTCTTCTCAAATTCTCACTGTGCTTTTATAAGGTGATGTGCAAATTCAGCTAGAGGGCCAGATTTTCAGAAAGCCAATGACCTTGGCACTTGGTCACTATGGTGGCAATATGGACGGGAAAGATTGTAGAATTACCTGATTTCTAAAAGCACCAGAGAGTATACATGGGGGGGGGGGGGATGGTGGTAGTGAAAGCTGTAAGGCTCTGATTGAGAAAGCAAGTGGGTGATTAGAAAGTCATAGTGGCAATTGTGAAGAAGTCTCTAACCTCCTGTATAGGTAAGGCATAGGTACCCAAAGATTATACCAGAGACCTTGTGGAAGAGTGACAGAATTAGAGTTGATTAAATGGTAAAACCCCACACTGGTGAGAAGTGACATGCTAATATATGCCAAGAACTCAAATAGAGGCTGAGGACTCTGTTCTCCACAATTCTGAATCTCCCCTTCTGGCATAGCCAGACCCGCCACACCCTGCCTGGCGAACCAGCTTTTACATAAAATCTACTCATAATGACTGTATTTGGGGCAGATTCCTCACAAGGGGTGCCACGAATCTGTGCTTCCTATTTTATTAACTTTCATAGCCTGCAGGTCCATTACTAGAATTGTATCCCAATGTAGGAATTGTGGATTGTTAATACAAGGCCTGCTCCAAGAGCACTTGTACGACCGGAAAAGATACCACTATTATGTGTTCGCATAATGACTCTGCATGGTTTAGTGTGAGGATCCTGAGAAACTGACAGAAACCCATGCTGCTTCTACTTCCTCAGAATATGAGCTATTATGATAGAAATGGACAAGAACAAGTCCTTGGACATGTTTCCATGTTCCATCAAGATAATAAGCCAAAAGTAATACCATGTCTTGGAGGAAAAGGAAGAGATTGGTGTCCTTGTCAGAGGCTGCAAAGATGCAAGGTTGTACTTCACACCACATCCCAATTTTAAAGCACTAGTTTGGTCATAGCAAAATCCAGCTGGATCAGAGAGAATGACAGGAAATTATTGCACTTAATCAGATGGTGATATCAATTGTAGTTGGTATCCCTGCCCCGGTATTCAGGTCTGCTCTAGCAAATACTTTTATATCGTTTTCAGTGAAGAAAGAAAGAAGGAGCAGTCTGCTTCTGAAAGCGGTAGGTAGTAGATCCTAACAGCCTTGGAATGGGGTCAACACTTCTGTTCCCGTTTAAAATAAATAAACAATAATATAAATATATATAAAATAAAATAAAATCTTGATATTTTCAAATCCCACCAAACATTATACTTGTTTTGTAAATAAGATTAGGCTACTTGGACCCAGGGAACAGGAAGTAGTAAGTACCAGGGATGTCTTAAAAAGATACATGCATGCTAGAGGTGTAGGATGAATTCTGCAAAGTTCCAGTCTTGCCTCATAGTGGACATCTGGGGATCTGCTGGTTTTGAACTCATCAGTATATCTCTCTGAGACAAATGGGTACAAACTCACACCTACTTACCCAGATTACCCAGGAGGCTTAGTAAGAAAGGGGACTGCAGCTTGAGGTGTTAGTTGTCCTGACACTTGGGGCAGATGGCACAATACACCAGATGTTACTGCATTTGATTATAACTGAGAATAAATACTGCACACCTAGCAATCCTAATTTTCTCAAAAGAAGGGCAATAGTTACATGTCCCAAGGTTTTGAAGTAAGGTCATCCCCTCCTTTCTATTTGAAAAGTATCTTTTGGTTTGCTACTGAGCACCGGTGGAAGTTGAGCAGCTGACCAAGGGTACCAGGCCACTTAGATGAATTCAGGTCCTCTGAGAAGCAAATGCCAAAACCAAATTAGAAACGAAGACACTTTATTGGGGAAAATACTTATAAAGGATGGAGGGAGGCGGAAGAAGGAGTAACCAGAGATTACTTTCAGACCCCAATAGCAGTGTGATACCTGAAATAAGACACGGGAGCAGGAGAATTGGAAAGGAATAGCCCAAGACTGCAGTACAGCAGCCATGGAACTGTGTCCCTCAGGTCTCTCTCCAAAAGAGATGCTAGCAGATAGACCTGAGGGACACAGTTCCATGGCTGCCATACCACCATGGAAAAGGAGTCCAGGTGGACTCCTTTTCGTGACACAGTTAATCTGATCTATCAAAACATGCACATCTCATTATAAACTGGAAATGGTATATATGAAAAGTGGCTCCTAGCAAGCCTGGAAGACCCAAGTAAATTTTAAAAGCAGGTGGCTCAGATGTTCATGGTACTTGCTCTTATCTCACTATTTATCCCTTAGTCTACACAGATAAACCTTTAAAGAGGTTCCTATAACCTGATAATGGCCAACTGAAGGATTTGCATGGCAAGTTGGAACCAGTTAAAATTGAGATGCTGTAGAATTACAGTCTAACTCAGATTGATGAAGAGAGTCCCCACGGGTAGAACTTTGGGTTATACATTGGTCCAGTTTGTGTGAAATGAGAAACAATTGGAGACAAGTATTTGCATCGATCCCTGAGTGCTGGTTAATTGTGTGGCTGTCTGGACAGAGACTTGGAAAAGAGAGACTTAAAAAGCTAGTGATGAAGACCTCCAAGAGAAAGGTACATATCTTGAAAGGGAAAAGTATAAAATAATTTGCATCCCACAAAAGTGTCTTTGAGAAGATATTGACAAAAATAGCACAAAGTTTCTTATTAGGGAGGCAAGATGACCCATCAATGCATGCCAATAAGCCGCTTTCCCTGATCAAGTGTTTCTCAACGATCCCTTTCATGAGATGGTCATGTTGTCAGGGGTGATTGCTTTGTACGGGCTGAACGATGCCAAACTTCCCTTAATCAAAGCTCATCTGGCAGCTGCTACTGCTGAGTTTCCCCACCTGCCAAAGAAGCAGCTTAAGCAGACTTTCTCTGTGAGGGACCAGTCATATAGATGGCAGGTTCATTACTGTGATCCCCTCTGTGTTGGGCAGCTTCCAAAATGGCTCCTAATGATCTTTACCTCTTGGAATTGATGCTTTGTATAATTTCCTCTTCTCCAGGGTAGGTTGGACATTGTGAATTCCTTCTAACCAATGCGTTCGCATGGCAAAATGAGGAATTTAGGCAACAAAAAGACTGGCTTCTATTGCTTCTCTCCATTCTCCTCTCTGCCTTGCTCTATTCTCTGGAGGAAGGAATGTGTGTTGTGAGTAGCCATATGGAGAGCTTATGTGACAAGGAGCTGACGTCTCCCTATCAATAGCCACAAGAATGAGCTTGCAAGCAGATCTTCCCTTGGTTAAGCCTTGAGATAAATGTGGCCCCAAATGGCATTTTGAGGGTAGCCTTGTGAGAGGCCATGAGTCAGAGGCATCCACACTTCCTGATACTTCTATCATTAGCCAAAGAGACTGTAAGGTAATATGTGTAATTGGAGTTTTTGATGTAATTTGGTACAGAGCACTGGAGAACACAGACTTTGGTACTGGAGGTAGGGTGCTGCCTTTACAAATACCTACATGTGTGTGAGTGGCTTCTGGATTGGCTATGGGCAGAGTGTGGAGGGATGTCAAGGAGAACGCTAATGAAAATCATAGTTGCTTTACGCTTGCATGTGGATCTCCTGAGGCCTGCCAGCCTCTACATTGGTGATCTCTTTTGTGAATCCTTCCCCTCTGAATCTTGACCACTGCCCTGGATAACACTGGATAATTGCAGCCTTGTGGGCAACCTGAGAGGCACCCAGATAAACCACACCAGATGTCTGACTTACTGATATTGTGAGATACCAAATGTTTGTTGTTCAAGCTGCTAAATGTTGGGCTAGTTTTTTATGCAGCAGTAGATAACTAAGGTCTCCCCAGTTATGGAGGAGAGTTTGTTGTTATTCTGAGGATATGTTCCTAATCTGGGTGGAGATTTGCTTTTTCTGTTGTCAGAATTATGTGTGGACAGAATGTCTTCTCTGTCACTGTGGTATCCTGTAAATCTTGCCTCCACTAAAGTTTATATTTTGTATTAGTGGGCTTCTATCCCCCGAATTCATTTCACTAATCATGTTCTCATTTACTCACAAGAGCCAATTTGATGGAATGTGGCTCAGTTATAACAGGAGCTTGGAGACAAAACTGTGCTGTTGGGGTACTAGTTCTATGAGCATTCTGTGACTTAAAAAACACTACTGATACTTGTTTTTCTTTTCCATAATCAGAATGCACAAATGTGTAGGAAAATAGTGAAAATAGAAGTGGATCTTATTATGAAATCAGGAAGATATTTTGTTTCTTGTCCTAGCAACTTGGAACTCAGTAGTTTGAAGTTCTGTTGCTTAAAGGACAAGTAATTTCACCCAAGAATATAGCTATGGTACTTATCGAATTGAAAGATAAAACTGTTTGCTCATCATTGGGATCTTCCTATGACTGATCCAATAGACAAGGAGGTTACTTTACCTCCTGGGATGATTGATCTTATCAGGGGGATGTTGGGTTTCTGCTACAGACAAGGGGGATAAAGAAAAGTATCTTTAGATCCTAGATGTGATTCACTATGAGAATTAATACTCCCATTGCTAAGTATCCAGATCAGGCAATAGATTTATAAATTGAACTGAAACATATTGTTTTATAATTTAAATCTGTAAAAATGGCTGGTTACATATAATTCAAATGATTTAGGCACTCCATGCAGAATTAGAAGGGAGTCCAACATATTTCCCCTTGGAATATATTGTTCTCAGTCTTATTTAAGGACAATTCTGTGTGCTTCCCTTAGAGCCACTGAAATCAGAGCTCTAATAAGCTCTCTTGAGGTTAGAAGAATCTATCAGAGTGACCACAAGTCCTTGCTTCCGAATTAGCTGCCACTTTGCTGTAGCTTCATAGAAGCTTGAAAATAGTGGAAATATTGTTTGCTCACAACTTGTTCCAGCAAAGTGATGACTTGGGCTTCATTTCTTACTGGTATGTGGCCATCCCAAAGATGCATTTGTTTTAAAAGTCAAGGGAAGATAATTGTTTTGTGTTCCCCCAACAGCCCACCATGCTTCAGTCTTATTATAAGCCTAGGTAAGTAGTGGTCATCGTGATGATAGAGTAGAAACAACTTCCAGTGTTTGCTGTTTCAGATTTGCCTGAACCTCTGTGCTCGTGCACCCATCCTGATTTTTTTTTTACAGGGCAGGCAAACTCTTTGGACCTGTCATCTCTCTTATGGTGATTTGATCATGTCAGTTCCATTTTTTCTTAGCCATTGATCCTTGATTACTGCTACCAGGTCTAGTCTGAAAGGTTTCACTGACTTTGAATTTCAGAAATAAGTGATTGAAAACTTTCCTTCCCAGAAGATCTGAGATTCTTTATTCAAATAGACCTGCTCACCCCTCAGTGATCGTCCTCATGGCATGCCAAAATTCCTTGAAAAAGACAAAGTATTTTTAAGTCATGGGCCACACCTCTTCAGACACTCTGCTTTATTTGTCGTGGTGACATTGATTTTTAAGGGTAAAAGTATTGGCATTTTTAAACTACGTGTTTTTGATGATACAATTAGGTTTTATTTATTTATTTATTTATTTATTTATTTATTTATTTATTTATTTTTGTCAAGATTCTTTGATGCAATGTTCGTGAAGGACAGATGGGAAATCTAACAAATTGCATATCACAATCAGTGGAGCAGTAGATAGAGAGCAGTAAAGACCTAAAATAATGCCCATTAGTATTAGTTAAAATAGATTACAACCCACTCCTTTAATATTGATCAAACATATTTAATATACCATTAACATTTC
The DNA here is from genome assembly GCF_053574225.1 of Canis aureus. Taxonomy (NCBI): domain Eukaryota; kingdom Metazoa; phylum Chordata; class Mammalia; order Carnivora; family Canidae; genus Canis; species Canis aureus. The sequence goes on along the minus strand of NC_135611.1, from coordinate 7,923,074 downwards.
CAGAATGATGCACTAATGTATTAAAATATCATCGATTAAGAGTGTTAATTAGGTGTTGAAAAATTTAAGCAGATTGTTCTGTCAAAACCAAATAATGATTTCACTCATATTATAAGCTCTTAATTGTAGTGGTAATCTCATGGATTCCTTTGTAGATAAATACACTGCTGGTAAGTTGAGTTCTTACTCACATTAGGCAACAATACCATTATTTTATGTGGATTTTTACAAGGGTCAAGGAACCAGTTTACACCCAGATAAAGGATATTTTTTGGCATCAAACTGTTGAGATCATGAGGTGAAGTGAGATGTACAACTCATCCCTTTTTGGTATCTGCTTTGAAAAGTCTGAAGTGAAAGCACAGAGCTTCCAGTTTTTTCCATTTACAGATCTTGCTGTGAAATACCTTTAAGTGTTGGTATGAGCTAATGGTAATAGTAAAAGTGTTTTGATTTTAGAATCTACTTTGTTGGGATGCTTGGGTGGCTCAGTGGTTGAGTGCCTGCCTTCGCCTCAGGGCGTGATCCCAGGATCTGGGATCGAGTCCCACATAGGGCTCCTTGTGGGGAGCCTGCTTCTCCCTCTGCCTGGGTCTCTGCCTCTCTCTCTCTGTGTCTCTCATGAATAAATAAATAAAATCTTTTTTTTTTTTAAAGAATCTGCCTTGCTGCTGTTACACAAAAATAATGTGTTATATGCTCTCTGATCCTGATGAAAGGAGCATTCTTTAAAAAACAAATGACAAAAAATGCCTGGCTCAGAAGTCCATTGTCAAAAGTGAATATTTATTTTTAGTGTGTAGTGCAGTGGATGAATGAGTGAATGCTCTAAGATGAGTAATTTAATTGCTAGTGAAATTACTAACAGATTGAATCTCCAAATACACTAAATGGTTTGAGTGGGATTGTGGTTTAGCTCCCTTTAATTTTCATGAGTACCTCTCCTCTTACTGGTCTATTTTAATTTTGATAATGTCAGCGCTGGATTGTAGTCTTGTACTTTTCCTGTTCAGCCACCACACTACCTATTAATTAAGCACTTTATTCTTTATGAATAGTTTCCAGCATAGCCTTATTGAGAGACTGATTCCTAGTAGAATGGATTGTTAATATTTGAATTATGAAATTATGTATGTATAATTAAAAATTCCCAATAGTTTTTGTCTTTCTTTTCTTTTTCAGATCTTTTTAATTTCATAAATTCTGTGGGAAGCTTCAGACAAGGTTTGTCAAATTTATTTTCAGGTCATAATAGGAATTTCAAACCATATATTATGTATATGTAGATTTATGTATATGTATATGTAGATGTAGAGGGTAAAGTCAGACATTATTTTAATGATACGAAAAATGGATTTTGGGGAGAGTGAGATTTATCTAAATAAAGTTTTCTGAGATTAAACCTTAAGCCTTTGGTTGTCAGTGGAGGTACTCATTTGGAGTCCTAAATCATCTGTTATTGTGAAATTATCTGTTATATGTCTTTACCTTTTTCAAGGAAAGGCTGGGAGAAAAATTTATTTGAATTAGCAGTACAACTTGTAAACAAACAAACAAACAAACAAAAAAACCAAAGCAGCAACAAAAAAACTTTTTGGAGGCATATTCTGTGTGGAGTGATTTGTCCTTAGGGAAGGAATTAACTCTTGAATGTAGATGGCTGACTGGATGACCATCCCACACCAGTTTTAATAGATGACACACAGCAATTCCCTTAGGTCATGCAGTTTTACTGGATTTCTTCATCAATTGCCCTTTATTGCTGTGACTTGACATTTCCTTTAGTAACTACTTAGGAAAAAATAAACAGTGGTCCAATCACATCTAAATTACTGTAGTCAGTTGCTGCTTCCTTCTGGATTTGAAAATGAACCTTATGGCCAAAGCCATATGAATGAGACATAGAAAGCAATGTGTGACTCCCACTCTCGTAACAATGGATGAATACAAAGAAATTTTTATGCTTTGAATTTGTATTATTCAGAATAATTTTATATATATTCTGTCTAAAGGAAAAATCTGTTTCATTTTTTAAGATACATTGAGTTTTTGCTATAATTGAGTTTTTGCTATTAATGTGGTACCAGAATATCAAAGCAAAACTCTAAACATTAAGAAGAAATTCCAAACTTGCATGTTTATGAATAATGATATTATCCTCTCATAAGTACAATATTTAAGTAGCTTGCTGATTATTTGTTATCTGGAGGCATTGATATTATATAGCAGTATAAAATTGTATGTACCCAAGAAATTATAGAAATAATCTTGTAATAAAGCATTCATGAGACTTATATCGTGGTAAATTACACTGACTTAAAAACAAAGTTACAGAGATACATGAACTATTAGGTACATTATTCATCACACATCTCTTGAAGCTAAGTAGTTGTTAAAATTATTCCCTATATTTCACATACTTATTGGACATTAGGCTCTATAAATCAGTTAACTATGAGACTATTGTACTTAAAGAAAGGTAAACATGGATTATTTTAGAAAACAAACTTAGATATAGCCAGGTTTAATGGCACATTAAAAACCTTTGAAATTTATATCAGATTTCTTAAGTGAGAGAGAGCTTTTTTATTTAGAAATTGCTTACCTCAAATTAGGTTTATAAGTACAGTAAATCACAAACATTGTGGTTTAGTAACTATATCCAATCACAATTCTTGGTCTACAGATAGTATTAAATATAGGATGATTTTGGATGGTAAGAAATTTTGCTGTGATATAATACAATAGTGTATAAATACTAGAAAATCTTAATAGCGGTAATGATTTAGTATTGCATAGCCTCTTTGCAGTGAGAAATTTTCAGCCAAACTTGTAGATGTATTAAAATTCATAAATATAATCAGTAGAGTCATATCCTATTCCAATGATACTTAAAAATATATTTTTTTCAGATTATGGGACCTAAACTCCTTACATAGGATATTATACTTTTTACATAAACATTATTTTAAAAACACACACTTCTAAGACATGTGAACTTATCTTTATTTTTCCCTTGAGATGTAACTTTCAAAATTATACAGCTGCGCCTAAAGTGTAAAGGTTATGCTTATCCTAGGGTTCTTCTGTTCATAAAACTCATAAAGTTTCAAGAGCACTAGATATTGGCAGGATCACATTACCATAGCAACCCATATCCATGGCCAACCTCTCTGAATATTTAACTTAAAAGACTTAATGATAAGGCCAGTGCAATGCAATGCAAAAATAAAGCATAAAAAATTTACACATAATTCTGCAAGTTAAATCACATTTTTGGGTCCTCTTATTTAGAAATCAAATTGCTTTGATGTTCAATTAAACTCATTTTAACAAATGCAAAAAATGCATCTGCTTTGCATTCAGCTATGTATTAGGAATTGGGGGAGGAAACTAAGATTCTATATAAAAGTGTCCAATTCTGTTAGAGAACCAGCTACTGTAATCTGAGACAGAATGTGATGGCTGTCAGCTCTTAGTGCTATAGAATCTGATGTGTTTTGAGGCAAGAGAAAGGGTCCACAGAGAAGGTGACAGGCAATTCTTAGGACAATACAAACACAGGCATATATTCGGAATGAAGAAGTACCAGGTTTATTGGGTGTGAGGGAGAGGAATGGGGAGGGTGGGAACAGGACGTTAGACTCAAACCATGGACTAATGCTCTGTGATACCATTTATTAAATACTGATGCAATAATTTGTCTAAATTTCAATTTTTGATTTTGCATAACCAGTGTTAGAAATTTAGAATAAGACAGTTTTGATAAATAGCTGGGTTGAATGATGGACTGATTGAAGTAATTGGGGGAGATAATAATAAGGGATCTAAGGTGTAGGCATCTTTTCCCTGGCTCCCTGAAGTCCTGTGCAGGAAAGCACAGTTACAACAGATTCTAGGCTTGACAAGTAAGGCTTCTTCCAGGTATAAGAAGCTCCCTTTAGCATTTTTGGTGTCTGTCTTTTTCCTTTGTCCCTACATTGTTCATATGAGTCTGACAATATGGCTGCCCACACACCAAATGCAAATAACTGAAATTAAGAAAAACCCGACGTGTTTCTCAGAGTCTGCTTGCAAGATGAAGTGAGGGGAATTCAAATTCCAAGGAGTGTTCATTAACAGGCCCAGGGTGCAAGGCCATCTGAGATGTCCTCCTGGGTCCATGAGCCTGCACATGTGCACACACACTTTGCCCCAGAAGAAAACTGTCCACAGTGATTTTTAAATTTTTTCCTAAGATACACTTTCTTGATGATATAAGAAGGTATATTCATTGACAACCAAAGTGGTGAGGATGCTCACTCAGCTTAGGCATTAGAGGTGTCTGAGGCCTGCCGAGTGACAAATGTCTGCCACAAGGAAATTTTAGAGAGATAAGTGTTTTTTTTTATAGTATCCCTTGTCATAACCATAGCTATGTTAAATAGTATAGCAAATATATATTTACATATATATAATAATATAACAAATCTAAGAATCCTACGTTTTATTGCTTTTATAAATATTATTTCTCTGCACATATATGGAAAATACTCCTAAAAATGTATTCACATTTTATTTTTATTTCATTTTTTAAAAATATTTATTTCAGAGAGAGAGAGAGAGAGAGAGAGCACAAGTGGGAGCCAGGAGAGTGGGTGGGGCAGAGGGAGAGAATTTGAAGCAGAACTCCCTGCTGAGCTGGGATCCTGAGAGCACCACATGAGCTTAAGCAAGTATGCTGCCCAGGCTCCTCTATTTCCATTTTGTATCAGTAGAAAGTGGCAACATTTTTTAAGAAACTGTTTTTAAAGTAACCACAAGATGCAGGCTTAAGTGCAACTAAAAAGGATGCCTGGGGGCTCCTAGCCTGTATAAAGATTGATTTCATGGGTGGTTCCATTCAGACCTTGTCCCTGGTCTTTAAAGTTTTTGTAGCATTACTAGTGCCTGTTACAAATATGACAACTGTGCAGAAGGCAGAAGGCACCTGAGCGTGGTTTATCCTGGATTTTTAACCAATTACATTTTTTTTACTGCATAGAGGGAGAAAGCTCTTTAGCATCTTACATGCAGGAATGCCAGTAATTCTTGCGAACCCCAGGTGACCTATTTTAGACTACTGCTTCCAAACTGAGTGATGAAGGGTAAATTCTGGGAAAGACTCGGAGGTATTTTTTGAAGCTAGTCATCTCCTGCAATCTGTTCTTCATCAACTGAAGTTTAACAAATCCTGAGATGTATTATCCACTCTAACCTGTGCCTACTAGTTGAAGGTTTGGAGTATATGATAATCAAAGTATGATTCAGGCACGAAACTACCCTCATAACTATTTTTATCCAAATAGAAAATGGCAAGATGTCATGGCTAATATCTTGTTGCCCTCTCTTTCTTTCTTTCTTTCTTTCTTTCTTTCTTTCTTTCTTTCTTTCTTTCTTTCTTTCTTTCTTCCTTCCTTCCTTCCTTCCTTCCTTCCTTCCTTCCTTCCTTCCTTCCTTCCTTTCTTTCTTTCTTTCTTTCTTTCTTTCTTTCTCTTTCTTGTTTTTTGTTGCCCTTTCTTGATGTTGACTCAGGAGGGTAAAATATGTTGTCAATCAGGGGACTGACCCAGACTGCCAGTCCTTTCTTCTGCGTCACGTCCTGTTAGCCATCATTTGTAGCCATCGCGAAGGGTCCTGATGCTAAAAAACAGGTCACACTTTGAATTCTGCAAAGGAAAAACATAAATTTAGAATGCAGAGGCATAATTTAAACATAGTCAACGTAAGCTGCCATGGAGAAGAAGGTTGCTTATCAAAATGGTTGAATACAGATATTATTGACAAGTCTGTGTCTGCATTTACAGGACAGGAAAAAAAAATGGCAAATAGCTATAGACAATAACTTACGTGAACAAAAGTAAAGTGCAGAAAAAGTGAAAATCTTTTACCTCTCTGTCCTTACCCTGTGTCTGATTAAAAAAAGAAAAATTCCTTTAGTGGATATTCAATGAATTCCGTCAAAATGGCAAAAGTAACTTTGCTTATTTGGCATTTCTTTTGAAGCTCTTAGGTTGTCATTTGGCCAATCCACACTGTTTAGAAGCTGATGATTTTCCAAGTATGATGACCATTTGTTGTTATTTGTTTGTTCCTCTTCCTGCATTTTTTTTTTATTTTTAATTTTAAATTAAAAAAAAAATAACCAGTTGCTCTCTGGGAAAGGTGTGAGGCAAGGGAAACAGATGCCATTATCTAGGAAACCTTCCCTCTACTAACACTTAGCAAATTTGCTGTTGCGTTAAGACAGCCTCTCATTGGTAGGTCAGTGGGGAAGAGGTTTTAAACTACTGGCAAAAATGAGGTTCTTAAATATTTTTTTAAATGAGCATTTTTCCTATCTTGTAGAACTGTGTTGTCCAATGCAGTAGCCAATAGCCACGAGCAGCTCTCTGTGTTAAAAGTTTTTCTTAAAGAAGAAATTCCTTCTTCAGCTTCATTACCCACATTTTGGGGGCTAAAGAGTCGTATTACCACAGGACATTTTTGTCTTCATGGAAGGTTTTTTTTTTTTTTTTTTTTTTTAGTACTCCACAATTAAAAAAATTATATACACATAGATATATAAATTTCTCTGAATTATGAAACTCTCTGGCATAAAATTTCATATACATGAAGCTTTATGTGTACAGATGATAAAAACCAACAAACTAGGGTGCCTGGGTGGCTCAGGTTAAGCATCTGCCTTTAGTTTGGGTCTTGATCTCAGGGTCCTGGGTACAAGCCTGGAGTCAGGCTCCCTCTCCTTCTGTCCCTCTGCCCACCCCTGCTCATGCACTCTCTTTCCCTCTCTCCCAAATAAATAAATAAATCTTAAAAACAAAAACAAAACTGACAAGCAAACACAAAAAATGGCAAATTACGCAGTTTCACCATTTGGTAAAAACTTGTGTCATTTACCTTCTGTTGCATTTTGGGGCCAATCGGCTGACCTTTGGGATTCCAGTAGTTAGGATAACAGGGGGTCACAACGTGGTGACAAACCACTAAACATCAGTAAAGCTGCAGCAGGTAACTGCATGTCTGTGCCTCGATTGTGGAGAGTTAGGTACACCTGGCACACTTGTTTGGAAAGGAACGGTGAGGAGCTCCCACAAAAATACCTTAGGCTGGGCAGTGACCCAAGCTACACTTCCTTCCTTCACCCCCGAAGGTGTAGGAAAGCCAGGATTCCGCAGCCTTGAGGCTGACAGATGCACAGAGTTGTTCTCAAGGAAGTAGAAGTGTATGTGCTGTTCACACCATGCTTCCTCACGGAACTGGAAATCTGCTGTGTTGGTTGTGATGGCATTTGTCACACAGTATGGTTGTGTGCCAGCCGTGCAGAGAGATGTCCCTGCTTTGTCCAAGTTGGTGGGAAGCACTGCCGGACCTTAAGTCAGAGTTGCAGAGAGTCCTGCAGCAGGGCTTCTCAAGAATTGGGGTGGCAGAGCCCAGAGTAAACTCGAGCTTTCTATTGTACACATTCCTACCTTTTTGGCAGGTACCTGGGGGAGGGCTGAGCCTCCCTTCAATCTCAGTGTCTGGCCCAGGACCATCTTCCCCTGCCAGCCACTGGTGCTCTTGCTGGAGTTCTTGTGTATCAGACTCTCTCTTTCCTTAAATTCTTCCTCAAGATTCCCCAGGATCATCCTGAAATTCAAATTCTCTTTGCCCTTCCACGCCACGAAAGGCTGTTTAGATCTGTGTTCTGATCACAAACAGGCTTCGTCCAAGTGTCTCTGCCTCTCACCCTCAAAGGTACAGGACCCTTGACAGAGTCAGATAACCACCCTGCCAGAAGGCACACGTGTCATCCAACACCTGTTCCAGCCAAGGTTTGTCATCACCGTTTGGTTTTGTTTTAAAATCCTAGGGTGTAACTTTTGCAAGGGCCTGAGAGAGGCAGGACCTCACTCAGTCCTTCTCACTGAATGTGCTCTCCTAGACCATGTGATTTTTTCCTGTATTTCCAGTTTTGGGAAAACTATTTATGTGAAAATCGCGCCCTTTTATATCTCAATCTTTCATAATTAGCCATCTTTTGTTAACTGTTCCAATAGACAGCTAATCAATCTGAAAATAAGTGATTAAAATTGCATTTTGATTTCCTGCTTTGAAATAGGCACTGGAGATGTTTATTCAAATTAGAGAATTTCCTTTTACACTGGGAGCTAAATGTAAGTAAACCTACCCACTGGACTTAGGAAATGCACTAAACAAAGAGCTAAAGATGGATTATACAAATCAGAGGCATTAAAAATAGTCATCATTAGAATATCAGATAACAGGTTTCACAGAAAAATTCTGAGCAGTTTTTTTTTTCTTTTTTAAGATTTTATTTATTTATTCATGAGAGAGAGGCAGAGACACAGGCAGAGGGAGAAGCAGGCTCCCTGTGGGGAGCCCGATGTGGGACTCGATCCCCCGACCCCGGGATCACGCCCTGAGCCGAAGGCAGACGCTCAACCACTGAGCCGCCCAGGCGTCCCTTCTGAGCAGTTCTAAGTTCTAAATGTTTTGAATGTTTCAAACATCTCCATGTAAACCCGGAAACAGACATATTCTTTCTTTTTATCTTTAACTTGAACATACAGCTGATGCTGGAAAAATTAAACATTTTATATTTTTATTTTTATCTCACATCTAAATTAGTCATAAATTTATGACAGGCTAAAATGCTTCCAGGATTTTTCAGTTACCATAACCCCCAGAATTATGAACTTGCTTTTGAGAAGCACTCTCTTGCCCTCAGGGGCGGGTCTTATTAGATCATTAGAAACAGACAAGTTCCATTTAAATGATCAAGTTTTTCTAAAAATAAATGCGAAGTTGGCAGAATTCTCACTTTTCCCTAATTTCTCAAGAAAAAAAAGTCTAAGGAAGCTATGAAAATGAGAATGAGATGATGAAAAAGATTTTTAAAAAATCATACAACTCGGTGCTGAGCAATATATCTCATTGGGAACAATGTCCTTCTGTTTGGTTAGCTAAAGTATAAAGACACAAACTATTAAAAAATATTCTCTATGGCTCCATTGTTCCACTGTAGCTGCCTTTTTTCACTATTTCATTTTAATCAATATGCCTACATATTTTCTAATAGTCTAAGAGTGGTTTTACATTTTATAGAAAAATTGAAAAGATAGTACAGAGGTGTCCCATGTGCCCCACACCACATTTCCCTGTTACTAACATCTTGCATTAGTATGGTACATTTATTATAATTAATGAATCATATTAATTAACCAAATTTCATACTTTAGGGGCACCTCGGTGGCTCAGTGGTTGAGCATCTGCCTTTGGCGCAGGGCATGATCCTGGGGTCCTGGGATCGAGTCCCACATCATGCTCCCTCCGAGGAGCCTGCTTCTCCCTCTGCCTGTGTCTCTGCCTCTCTCTCTCTCTTTCTCTCTGTGTCTCTCATGAATAAATAAATAAAATCTTAAAAAAATAAATTTCATATTCTGATCGGCATAGTTTTCACCTCCTTTTTTTCTGTCACAGAATTCCATTTTGGACACATCATATTTAGTTGTCATGTCTTCTGTGGCCCCTCTGGGATGTTCCTTTTTTTTTTTTTTTGACTCAACCTTGCTTCTGGTTGGTTGACAGTTTTGAGAAATTCTGTACAGGTGTTTTTGTGGGCTGCACCACTGTCAGAAATACCTGCTGTCTTTTTTCATAAGACTGGGGTTATGGGTTTAGAGAAGAATACAGAAGTAGAGCACCATTTTTCATCACATTATATCAGGGACACATGCTATCTTTTTTTTTTTTTTAAGATTTTATTTATTTATTCATGAGAGATAAACAGAAAAAGAGAGAGAGAGAGAGGCAGAGACACAGGCAGAGGGAGAAGCAGGCCCCATGCAAGGAGCCCGATGTGGGACTCAATCCTGGGACTCTAGGATCACGCTCTGGGTGGAAGGCAGGCGCTAAACCACTGAGCCACCCAGGGATCCCCCTATGTTCAGGACACATACTATTAACACAAGTTACGGTTATTGATATTCATCTTGGTCATATGGCCATGGAAGTGTTTGCCAGATTCTCCATCTTGTTTTTTTCATTTCTATAATCTTTTTTTTTTTTTCCTCTAAAGACTTTAGTTTTAAGTAATCTCTATACCCAAAATGGGGCTCAAACTCACAGCCCTAAGGTTAACAGTCCTTTGCTCCACTGACTGAGCCAGCCCTCAGTCAGGCGCCCTCATACTGTGCTCTTTGGAGGAAATCACTATGCACGGCCCACATGTAAGGACTGGGAGTTATGCTCCCCCTCCTTGAAGGTAAAGTATATCCATAACTTATTTGGACATTTTTTGCATGGGATATTTGTCTTTTCCCTTATTAATGTATTTAAAAATCATCTCACTGTGGAGTCATGGATATTTTCTTTATACCTTGGGCTATAATCCAATACCATGTTTTTGTTACAGTGACTCTTGGGAAACCTTTCAGTTGGCTTCTGTGTTCCTTGGACACATACATCTCTATATGTATATGTGTGTAGGTATGTGTATATTAAGAACTTCCTTGTTTTCTGGCAGTACAAGTTGCCCCAGATTCGTCTTGTATATTCCCTGCCCCAGTCCTACAATCAAGCATTTCTCCAAGGAGAACTAGAAACCAAGATCTAGGCAATCAGTGTGCTTGTCTCTCTTTGCTCCTACTGCTCCTTTTAGGCCCTCCCAACTGATAGGACTAGTAAATGTGTGTGTGGTAGCCCATGTGTGTGCACATACCTACAAATATGTCTATATGCAATCACCTGTATCTATATTAACCTAAGGTGAATTCATACTGTTCCCCACTCAAACTTGTTGTCACATGGTGGATTCTAGCTTCCTTTTTGCTTATTTGTGAATTTCCTACTCCAACAGCGAGAAACTTGGCTTTCATTATCTACCACTCATTTGTATTTGTTCAATTCTAGTACAGCTGTGCCATAATTGTTAACCTGTACCCCTAGTGCCTATTCATTTTTACATAATAACAGGCATAGAGTACAAATAGTTTTGCATCTTAGTTGTTCGATCATAGATTAGCCCTGAAGTTGAGTTAATGGTCCAGCAAATAAGTCTGAGAGATGTCTTTCTGGATAGTACTCACTCTGTTCCTTCAGTACTGAGTTTAGGAGGGTGTTTGGACAAAGCACTGTCAATCTGGAGAAGCTGAGGACATTGAAAGAGAGGTTTCTTCGGTCTGAATGAATTTGGTCACAATGTGCCCTGTGTAAATCTGAGGGCCGTGGGGTGCATCTCACCCATGCAAGACAGTATCCAGAGATTACACAGATTTGGGCTGATGCCGGACTGCTCTGTCTGCACAGAAAGACTAGAGGTGAGAAGCAAAGCTGCAGAATTTTGGATTAATATTCTCTGTCTCTCTGTCTAGACACTGTCATCCATCTTTGTGAGCCCAACTGGTGACATTTGGGTGTCAGAAAGTTTGTGTTGCTCTAAAAGAATAGCTGGTCTTTCTGCTGGATATCTTTAGAGGGCCTACCCATTTCTTTATCATTTAGATAAATAAATTTAATTTAAATTAATGTTGCCTGTCTGGTTTTCTGTTCCAGTTGACACCTGTCAATACTAGTATCTGTATATGTATTTTTATGTCGCTGCAGAATGGACATAGTGCCATTAAAAAAAATTAAAGCATGATACTCCATGGTATGAAAACATTACAATTCACTCAAAATTTTCTCTGCATTTGGCCACTTCATTTTTTTTTTTTTCCAGTATGGGTGAAAAATCAGACCTTCCTATTGGCCTCCTTATGAAATTACATGTAGTAGTTTTCACATCAATAGCCTTACTGGGCCAAATATTAAAGAGAAAATTCTCATAATTAAGATTTCTAGGAGGGAAACAATAGTTGTTCCTATTCCCATGATTTTTGCCATGGATACAGTCAAATGGAGTGTTAAAGGTAATCAGAATGGTTTTGTTTTGTTTGTTATTTGAATAACCTCTAAAAGGCCCAGATCAGACCTTTCTCCTTTGAGAAGCTGTCCATGAATTCTCCAGGTCACATGGTGCTCTCTCTGTCCTACACCCACATTGTCAGCATTGTACCCCTCAGGTACTGCCATGTTAGCTCACGGTTTGATGAGTGTTAGAAATTAGGCTTGCCAAGGGCATGACCTCTGTCCTATTGTCTTTCCCCATTTGATATTTGTAACACTCCAATATATGATTTTTTTTGTATTGAAGTATAATTAACATATACAGGGTTGATTTTGTTTCATGCACACAATATAATGATTCAACAGTTCTATACATTAATCATTGCTTTTTTTTTTAAGTGGCAAGTTAATAGAACTTACAGGTTGATTATTAAGCTGGAATTCAGTTTTTTACTGAATCAAAATAAGCTTTTGTGTTGAACAAATAAAATAGATCTAATGTGGGAGAAAAAAATCAAAGTATATTCAAGTTGGTTTTTGCTTATTATCCTGGCTATTTTTAAGCCTTTGAGGAAAAAAATCTTTAATAGTTTCAACAAAATAAGAAGTATTATTTTGTTTATTTTAAGAATAAACAAAGCAGAACTATTTTTTTTTCAGAACTATTTTTTTTAATGAAGGAAAATACCATATGGTTTGACACAAAGTTTTTTGAACCCACAAAGTACTAGAAAAAATATATTGGATGCCTTCAGCTACAGCAGGCAACGATTTCTAAGTGCCATTTCTTTCATATATTTGACAGACTGACACAAGAGACAGTTCTTCAAATGGTACATAGGGTTGTTAATAGTATGGGCAGCATTCTGCTTGCTTTAAATTTATTTTTTACAGTCTGAAATACATTATTATATGTTTCACTAGTTAAGGAAATTACTTTTAATGAATGATTTTTTTGTCATCTCTGACTTAATCGTTTGTAAAGAGGATTAAAATTAAATAATTGCAAAACTAGTTTTAGAGGCCTAGCCAAATGGCAGCATTTGTGCTCTAATTTTGCCAAGGGATACAAAGAGTTTTTGAGAGGACTAGAAAAGTATGTCTTATGTCTGAAGCCAAGTTGTTTATTAAGGTTCTTTCTTAAACGGTGTTTGGTTAAAAGAAGCATGAACTCAATCAAGCTAGTTCATTTAAAGGGGATTTAATGAACGGTCAGAGGCAAAGCATAGCTAGGCATTCTAGGATCCAGAATTGGGAACAAAGTGGTATTAGGGATTTTTAGCTGCTTCCAGTAACATTTTGTCTTTCAGTTCAAACTTGTTTGGTTGCAAGAAACAGAAATCTCTTGAAGTCAGTGTAAAAAAGAAAGGCTTAAATTTTTTTTTTTTTTTTAAAGCTATAAATGCTCCTTGGGTTATCTCATTGAGTCTCATGATTTTAAATACTTCTGCTAATGACTTCGTAATTCCACACTTTAATGACGAGTCTTTCTCTGATCATTCTTCATAAAAAACTGTAGTCAAGTCCAATTATTAGCTCTTTGTATTCTCCTAGCCCCACTTACCTTCATATGTACTAATATATATGTTCTTGTTCATTTGCTTACTGTTGGCCATTCTCCCCTCTTTATGCAAAGATAAGCCTGGAGAGCACAGATTTTGTTTTATTCATTGCTATATTTCTAGTATATAGAATAGTGCAGAACATAAAGTAGAAGCTCATATTTATTTGTATTTGCTCATATTTATTTAAGATGAATAAATAAATTGAAATCACAAAATGATGTGTCCTAATATGTTAAAATAGTTAAACAAGGTGATCATTAGACTTATGTGGCCCTAATGCCCAGGAGGTGGTCTATATAAGTCAGCCAGGATCTAAGCCTGTAAATGCCTCAAGGTTCTGGAATTGAAACTTAAAGACAAACACAAACAGCCAAATGAGACTTAGGCTACAGCCAATCAAATAATTGACTTCCTTTGCTTCTACACTTTCTGTATATGTCTTTCCCTTGGTTCCTGTCTGCTTTGGCACTGCTCTATTTGAATCGAATTTTGCACAAATAAACTCTTAATGGATAAACCGAGATTTATTAAACTTTTAAAAAGTAGCAAAGTTCAGAAATTCACTTGGGTTGCACTAGAAATGGAAACTAGGAAAAAAATTTATTTCCCTTCATTTTCTCCCCCTGGGCCACATGGAATCTTTGCTCTGCCACTTTCTTCTGAGAAGGTGTATTCCTGCTTGTGTCTGTATGGCCACTCATTGTTGCTGAATCATGGGCTACTCATGAAAGCTCCAGCCCTGAAGATAAACTCGTATCTTCCCCACCCCCATCTATCTAAAGGTTCTTATTTATTTTTTAAGTAATCTTTATACTCACTATGGGTCTTAAACTCACAACCCCGAGATCAAGAGTTGCACACTCCACCTGCTGAGCCAGCCAGGTGCCCCAGATGAACTTCTAAGAGTAAGCTCCTCACTCTCTACCATTTAACTGTAGACTTCTGGGTCTTCCAGGCCAACTAGCCTAGACACAAACTAGCAGATCACTCTTACACAATGGAATGGCTCCTTCTCAGGAGTCCAGATCTCACCTAATCAGTTTTATCCAGAGCCTCTGGCAGTCCAGGTTCTTCCCTTTGGCAGATGGAGATTTTGGACAATGGCTAAAGAAGGCACCTTGGGCTGAGCTGTTTTTTTCAATTGTTTCAAAGTTGACATTATCTGCCTATATGTGGCTTAGAGAATTTCATCATTCATTCATTTAAAAATGTTGCACAATCATTTACGGTGTGCAGCTGCCACTCTGCATGCTGGTGGTATAGCAGAAAGCAAGAACATTTCTGTCTCTATGACATCTTTACAGAGAATATTCCCTTGTACCTTATACCCTTAAAACCTTTCAAAACACTTTCTGTGCCTCTATTTGTTTTGTAGACATCTTTTTTTTCTTTGTTTTTATTGGAGTTTGATTTGCCAACATATAGTATAACACGCAGTGCTCATCCCATCAAGTGCCCCCCTCAGTGCCTGTCACCCAGTCACTCCATCCCCCCTGCCTACCTCCCCTTCCACTGCCCCTTGTTCGTTTTCCAGAGTTTGGAGTCTTTCATGTTCTGTCTCCCTCACTGATATTTCTGACTCATTTTCTCTCCTTTCCCCTTTAATCTCTTTCACTATTTTTTTATGTTCCCCAAATGAATGAGACCATATAAGGTTTGTCCTTCTCCAATTGACTTACTTCACTCAGCATAACACCCTCTAGTTCTATCCACGTTGAAGCAAATGGTGCATGACATCTTTTCTAATAGCTGAGGAATATTCCATTGTATACATAGACCACATCTTCCTTATCCATTCATCTTTTGATGGACACCGAGGCTCCTTCCACAGTTTGGCTATTATGGACATTGCTGCTATAAACATCGGGGTGCAGGAGTCCCGGCATTTCACTGCATCTGTATCTTTGGGGTAAATCCCCAGCAGTGAACTTTCTGGGTCGTAGGGCAGTTCTATTTTTAACTCTTTGAGGAACCTCCACACAGTTTTCTGGGGTGCCTGTACCAGTTCACATTCCCACCAACAGTGCAAGAGGGTTCCCCATACTCCACATCCTCTCCAACATTTGTTGTTTCCTGCCTTGTTAATTTTCCCCATTCTCACTGGTGTGAGGTGGTATCTCATTGTGGTTTTGATTTGTATTTCCCTGATGGCACGTGATGCGGAGCATTTTCTCATGTGCTTGTTGGCCATGTGTATATCTTCTGTGGTGAAATTTCTGTTCATGTCTTTGGCCCATTTCATGATTGGATTGTTTGTTTCTTTGCTGTTGAGTTTAATAAGTTCTTTATAGATCTTGGAAACTAGCCCTTTATCTGATACGTCATTTGAAAATATCTTCTCCTATTCTGTAGGCTGTCTTTTAGTTTGGTTGATTCTTTCTTTTGCTGTGCAGAAGCTTTTTATCTGGATGAAGTCCCAATAGTTCATTTTTGCTTGTGTTTCCCTTCATACATGTATCTTACAAGAGGTTACTGTGGCCAAGTTCAAAAAGGGTGTTGCCTGTGTTCTCCTCTAGGATTCTGATGGATTCTTGTCTCACATTTAGATTTTTCATCCATTTTGAGTTTATCTTTGTGTCTCATGTAAGAGAATGGTCTAGTTTCACTCTTCTACATGTGGCTGTCCAATTTTCCCAGCACCATTTATTGAAGAGACAGTTCTTTTTCCAGTGGATAGTCTTTCCTGCTTTGTTGAATATTAGTTGGCTATAGAGTTGAGGGCCCATTTCTGGGTTTTCTTTCTATTCTGTTCCATTGATCTATGTGTCTGTTTTCGTGCCAGTACCACACTGTCTTGATGATCACAGCTTTGTAGGACAATTTGAAATCTGGCATTGTGATGCCCCTGGCTCTGGTTTTCTTTTTCAATATTCTCCTGGCTATTAGGGGTCTTTTCTGATTCCCCACAAATCTTAAGATGATTTGTCCCAACTCTCTGAAGAAAGTCCATGGTATTTTGATAGGGATTGCATTGAACGTGTAAATTGCCCTGGGTAGCATAGACATTTTCACAATTTAATTCTTCCAATCCATGAGCATGGAATATTTTTCCATCTCTTTGCGTCTTCCTCAATTTCTTTCAGAAGTGTTCCATAGTTTTTAGTGTATAGATCCTTTACCTCTTTGGTTAGGTTTATTCCTAGGTGTCCTATGCTTTTGGGTGCAATTATAAATGGAATTGACTCCTTAATTTCTCTTTTCTCAGTTTCATTTTTAGTGTATAGAAATGCCACTGATTTTTGGGCATTGATTTTTTTAAAAGATTTTATTTATTCATGAGAGACACACACACAGAGAGGCAGAGATAGAGGCAGAGGGAGAAGCAGGCTCCATGCAGGAAGCCCGACATGGGACTCGATCCCAGGTCTCCAGGATCACGACCCAGACTGAAGGCGGCACTAAAACTGAAGGCGGCGCTAAACCACTGAGCCATCTGGGCTGCCCTGGGCATTGATTTTGTATCCTGCCACACTGCCGAATTGCTGTATGAGTTCTAGCAATTTTGGGGTGGAGTCTTTTGGGTTTTCTATGTACAGTATCATGTCATCTGCAAAGAGGAAGAGTTTGACTTCCTCTTTGCCAATTTGAAGGCCTTTTATTTATTTTTGTTGTCTGATTGTTGAGGCTAGGACTTCTAGTACTATGTTGAATAGCAGTGGTGAGAGTGGACATCCCTGTCATGTTCCTTATCTTAGGGGAAAGACTCTCAGTGTTTCCCCATTGAGAATGATATTTGCTGTGGGCTTTTTGTAGATGGCTTTAAAGATGATGAGGAAGGTTCCTTCTATCCCTATGCTCTGAAGAGTTTTGATCAGTAATGGAAGCTGTATTTTGTCAATTGCTTTCTCTGCATCTATTGAGAGGATCATATGGTTCTTGTTTTTTCTCTTGTTGATATGATCTATCACATTGATTGTCTTACGAGTGTTGAACCAGCCTTGCATTCCAGGGGTAAATCCCACTTGGTCATGGTGAATAATCTTCTTAATGTATTGCTGGATCCTATTGGCTAGTATCTTGTTGAGAATTTGTGCATCTGTGTTCATCAGGGATATTTGTCTATAATTTTCCTTTTTGGTGGGGTCTTTGTCTGGTTTTGGAATTAAGGTGATGCTGGCCTCATAAAATGAGTTTGAAGTATTCCATCTCTTTCTTTCAGAACCACTTTAGTAGAATAGGTATTGTTTCTTCTTAAACGTTTGATAGAATTTCCCTGGGAAGCCATCTGGCCCGGGACTTTTGTGTTTTGAGAGGTTTGTGATGACTGCTTCAATTTCCTCCTGGTTATTGGCCTGTTTAAGTTTTCTATTTCTTCCTGTTCCAGTTTTGGTAGTTTGTGGTTTTCCAGTAATGTGTCCATTTCTTCTATATTGCTTAATTAACTGGCGTATAGCTGCTCATAACATGTTTCTAAAATCGTTTGTATTTCCTTGGTATTGGTTGTGATCTCTCCTCTTTAATTCATGATTTTATTAATTTGAGTCCTCTCTCTCTTCTTTTTAATAAGGCTGGCTAATGGTTAATCTATCTTATTAATTCTTTCAAAGAACCAACTCCTGGTTTTGTTGATCTGTTCTACATTTCTTCTGATCTCTATTTCATTGAGTTCTGCTCGAATCTTTATTAACTCTCTTCTTCTGGTTGGTGTAGGTTTTATTTGCTGTTCTTTGTCCAGTTACTTTAGGTGTGAGATTAGCTTGTGTATTTGAGTTTTTTTTCCATTTTTTTGAGGGATGCTTGTATTGCGATGTTTTTCCCTCTTACGACTACTTTTGCTGTAAACCAAAGCTTTTGAATGGTTGTATCTTTATTTTCGTTAGTTTCCATGAATCTTTTTAATTCTTCTCTAATTTACTGGTTGACCTTTTCATCTTTTAGCAGGACGCTCTTTAACCTCCACGTGTTTGCATTTCTTCCAAATTTCTTCTTGTGATTGAGTTCCAGTTTCAAAGCACTACGGTCTGAAAATATGCAGGGGACAATTCCAGTCTTTTGGTATGGGTTGAGACCTGATTTGTGACCCAGTATGTGGTCTATTCTGGAGAAAGTTCCACATGCACCTGAGAAGAATGTGTATTCAGTTGCGTTCAGATAAAAAATTCTGTATATATCTGTGAAATCCATCTGGTCCAGTGTATCATTTAAAGCTCTTGTTTCTTTGGTGATGTTTTGCTTAGAATATTGTCATATGCAGAAAGTGCTATGTTGAAGTCTCCTACTATTAATGTATTATTATCTATGTCTTTACTTTGGTTATTAATTGATATACTTGACAGCTCCCACATTAGGGGCATAATAATTCATGATTGTTAGGTCTTCTTGTTGGAAAGACCCTTTAGGTATGATAGAGTATCCCTCTTCATCTCTTACTACAGTTTTTGGCATAAAGTTTAATTTATCTGATATGAGGATTGCTACCCCAGCTTTCTTTTGAGGACCATTTGAATGGTAAATGGTTCTCTAATCTTTCATTTTCAGGCTGTAGGTGTTCTTAGGTCTAAAATGAGTCTCTTGTAGACAGCAAATAATGGGTCTTGCTTGTTTATCCAGTCCTCAACCCTGTGTCTTTTGATGGGATCATTTAGCCCATTCACATTCAGAGTTACTATTGAAAGATTTGAAAAGAAAAAAAAAATTGGAAATTTATAGTCTGATACAAGAACGAGTTGTACTGGATAAAAGAAGAAAAAAAATAGGAGGGGTCCCCTCTGGTTCTATATACTGTAAATCCCTCGACTTCCCCTGGAGCTTTTTGCTGCTGCTCAGTCAAGAACTTGCTTTTCCCCTGTCCTTCCAGCTGGTCTTCTGGGGCAGGGGCTGCTGTGCTGACTCTTAGGTGTGTGCACCTGGGGAAGCTGCCCTGCCCCCAGCACGAGTCAGTGGGAGCTGTTTCTCCTGTGAGGCCTCTGTCCCCTGGGGCCCCGCCCCTCCCAGGCACAGGGTGACACCAGGAGGAACAACCACATGGGCCGTGGCCAGCTCCCCAGCCCTGAAGTCAGCTCCCGCAGTAACTACCGCAGCTCCCAGTCCACACTGGCCTGGATGCTCCTGGGGCGGGGGTGCTGACCTGCACAACTCGGGGCTCCCAGTGGCAGGAGCATCCTCGCTGTCCTGGGCCCTCCCCACCTCGTCCTGTCCAGGGGTGGGGGGCCAGGATCCTGGGCCGAGTCCCCAGCGCCCTGGAATCTGGGGCCTGTGCTGCAGGGATCGTGCTCTGGGCCGGGGTCCCCAAAGGCAGCAGGTGCAGCCCCCTCCCCCGGAGCCCCCCCTGACCCATCGGCTTCTCCCCAAGGCCCCGTCAGGGCTCCAGCCCTTTACCGAGCTGGGCTGCGGTGTGGGTGGCTCTCCCCCTGGCACCCCTCCTCTCCTGGTGACCCTGGAGGCCCCACCGCCTTTCCTGAGGTTCTCCTGGTTTCCCTGCTGAGCGCCTTCCAGTCCAGGAGGAACCTGTGAGGGTTTTATGTTCCTGCTTCTCCAGGGCTGGGCTCTCCTGTTCTGGAGGCTCTCGCGGCGGCCTTAGCCCGGCTCCTCGTGGGGCCCTTCCCCCACTGGATTCTCTTTTTTTCTGCCTCCCTCCCTTGTTAGAAGCAAAAACCCCTCTCTCTGTAGTGCTCCAGATGTTCTCTCTTTAAATCTCATGTCAAATTTGTAGGTTTTCAGGATGGTTTGAAAATTATCCCGGTGAGTTGGTGGGGCCAGGTGAGGTGAGGACCCTACTTCTCCGCCATCTGGCCGACATCTTTACATCTTTACACTGCTTGATTTATTTTATTTTGTGTTTTCTCATCAGAAGGAATAAAGTTGCTTTTCATCTGACCAGTTTTCTGAGATGAATCAAGTCTGTCCTAGTGTATGGGGTGAAATTTAAGCAAGGTAAATAAATGGGTTGCTCCCAGGTATTAAAAAGTATAAAAAGTATAATAAATTCCATTTGATACCTGACTACTCAGTGTTTAATCAGAGACTCTTCCATCATATACAAACTACACATGAAGCATTGCTCAAGTCCCCAGACATGAATGACCACACATCATGCTTTTACAAGATATTAGGTATTCAAATTCAAATCAGTGTCTGACTCTCTTGTTGACAATCTTTACTTGTTCCATTTTTGTGCTGCTTACTGCTCCTGGTATCTAATGATCACTCATTATTCTAAGATCACTTTTATTTTACTTTTAAAAATTCATCTGTGGCTGCTATTAATACCAGGAGACTGTGAACTACAGTTGCTAGAGGAAAGGTATTTTCCTTAGCACTCACACTCTGTTAGTTTTCTAAATAAAATCTTGGTTATTGTAAGTATTAATTTTAGATATTTGGGGGTACAAACATCTTGGTGTATGTAGTGGCACCGGCCACAAAGAAGTGCTCAGATGAAATCATGATGACCTGTAGTGGGCAAAGAAATTAAAGGCAGAGCTGAAGTACCAGAAAATTTTTCCAGGTTAAGAAATCCTAGAGCTTTACTATATCTTGCAGTTGCTTTTTTTAATTATTTATTTAAATTATTTCAAACATGTTTAAAGACAAACTGAGGCATATTAATGCTTTGAGTTAATTTTGAACAAAAATTGATTAGAATCAGGTGGCACCAAACCAGAAGTGGTGAGGAGCACTCCGGCTACAGGAGCTTGGGGAGAAGCTTCCTAGAGAAAAGGTGAAAGCTGAGGTGAGTAGCTGAGTATTATTGATTGGCTATAGCTTAAAGCCTACTTGGTTGGCTGTGCTTGGTTGTCCTTTGCATCTGTATTTTATAACCTCGAGGCATTTATGGGCTTGGGTTTTGGTTTGCTTATATGTAGACTGTGACAGTTTTAGGGCCACATCAGTCTAATAGCCTTCTTGTTTAATTAAACAGTTTTTGGGTCATCTTTGGGTCATCTTTTCATACATGAAAGGTTGACCAAAAAGTTGGTGTTGGTGCCACTATGTCACCATCAGAGTTAAGTGACTCTTGACTCATCACGAGATCACCCTAGATTATGACGTCAGATCCATGGAAGAAGTGCTTTTGCCTTTTTTTTGGTCATCTTGTTCCTGTTTCTGCTTCTGCAAGTGCAATGAGCCCATCTGATGAACTGCTGATGGTTGTAGATGTGCCTGTATGGCTTTGGAGAGAACATAGTGCTCCAGGAAGACCATGATAGCTACTAGAATTACAACAAGACACTGAAGTATACTCCTTAGCCAGGGTCCCAAACCAGACCAGCTGGTATCCAAGAATATACCTGAAGGGGCATTGACCTGTTTAGCTATGTGACTTGTTTATTAATTTCTTGTATTTCCTATAATATCAGAGGTGTTGATTGAGGCATAGTAGGAGGTATTTGCTGTGACAGATGACTCCTTATTCAGCCAGGAAGTAATCTAAAGCAACTTCTATTGTCTAAACCCACGTTAGCAAGAAACTCTAGGGACTCATGTCATACAGCTTATGCCAGAGTTAAAGAGCATTGCCTTTCTGTGCCTTAACAGGAAAAAGCAAGTAGCAAAAAGGCAAAAAGAATTAGAGGTTCCATATCAGAGATGAAGATCTTGATCCTTGGGAGATTTATTTATCTTGCTATCTGCTTCCAAGGAGGAACCTCTTTAGTCTATTTTAATTTTAGATATCCAGCTAATATGCAGTTCCAAGAGTCTGGAGGAACCCATTTTAATAGTTGTATGTAGACCCGTGGTTCAAGGCCCTGAATTTGGCTGCTGTGCAGGTAGTGAAGAGAATCTGGTGTGGCCCCTTCCAAGGAGACTCAAAGGCAATTTTTGTTCTTAGTGATTTCAAAGCAGAAAGGTGGGAGAAAATTGGAAATATTAGTTCCGAGAATTATAGCTGATCATTTGAGGAAACTAGAAGAATTCAGGATCCTGTTTGGTTTGCAGATAGAAAAAAAAAAAAAAACCCAAAACTTCAAGATAACAACAGAACTAGAGGGCTCCTGAGTCATTCAGTCCACTGTGCATTTGCCTTCAACTCAGGTCATGATCCCAGGGTCCTGGGATGGAGCCTCACATTGGGCTCCCTGCTTAACTTGAGTTAGAATTTTCTACTGAAACATTTTTTTCTTTTACAATTACCCTCCTTTCTATCAAAGGTAATCACAGACTGATTTGTTTGCAGAATAAATCTAGTCTCATTAAAATTGGCCTGATTGCTTACATAAGTGAAGCAGAAATAGTGATTGACCATATAAAGTTCTTCTAAAATCTGCTTGCTAGAGCTTTTCATAAGGAATCTCAGGTTGGACTTTTAAAAGCTTTTCAAGGTTAAGATGCCAAGCCAATAACTCATCATTGGACTTTGCCTGCAGTCTTCTTGGGGTTTCTAAAATATCTTGAGGTTCCCAAGTCTTCCAAGAATGACTGACCTTATTCACCAAATAAGCTGCTGGGAATCCTATAAACAAAGTACTAAGCTGGTTTTTCCAAAGGGTTTTTATTGGTTCCTTAAAGTCAACCTTAGTTTCTTAAAACTGCCTAATCATACCTGAATTGATGTATTTTCTCAAATAGGACATCCCAACCAAAGCCTTGGTAATATAACTAATGTTTCCAATTGTATCCTGATATAATGAAAACAGATTCTTATTGAACTTATGCAAATTACTACACTACTATGATAATAATAGTTATTTATATAAATTCAATAAACTTCTGAATTCTGGGGGATCAGGTAGAGAAAGTAAGTTTTTCATTCTATTTGCAGAGGTGGTCTTTACAAAATAAGTCAACTTAAGAGAAAAGATTTTCTTAAATCTGGAAAATTAAAACATTAAGAAACCAGCAACATTTCTAAGGAAAATAATCATCCTCATCAGTTCCTTCAGTTCCATATGGTTCTTCTTGAGTACAATTTTTCCACTAGCTCTGGAAATTCTTACCGAGTTGTTTCATGATCTTAACAGAAACCTTTATTCTAGAGTACTTGCCAAGGTCCTTTGTGTGAATCTCTCTGAAGATGAAGCACCTTTGCAAAAGCCTCAGAGTAAAACCATGTCTGTAAATGACAAAAAGACTTAAAAAATGGTCATGGTTAAAATTGGGTGACAGCTCATTTGATAAGTAAATAGTTATTTCTGTGGCATACAATAATTAAGGATAATAATCAGACATGACAGTACTGACAAATATCTAGAAACTTTTAACATTTTTTTTGGAAATACCTATATTAGGAATGTATATCCATACACATGTAACTTGAGGAAGTTTATTTCCACTTCTTATCTGACAATGGTTCCCAGTTATTTAACATACCAAATTAGCCCAATCAGTTTAATGTCTCTTGTTTACAAGAGGAGAAACCAATCCTTTGAGATTTTCAGGGACTCTCTTTGAGGTCAAAAAGACTCTGTTTAGAATTTGATTTTGAGAGGTTGTCAAAATATCAAGACGTTTGAATATTTGGCTAAATAGAATCTCAGATCATTATGAAATGATAGTCTAAAGTGATACAATATTTTAAAGGCAAATACAGAAGATTAAATAGTTGTAAAATAAACAAAACTTAGGTCCTTTAACGTTGAGAAGACTGAGTTTTCTTAAGTTATAAAGACCTGATAAAGACAGTGGGAAGCACAGTAAATTGTTTAGATAAGACACTAAATCTTTGCTCTTTAGATAGATTACCCAAAAGATAAAACGCCATTCACAGTTTCGTTTTCTTTTTTTTTTACTTACAAATTTATTTTTTATTGGTGTCCATTCACAATTTCTTACCAACAGCATATAGAAATATCAAGAGAAAATAGAAAAAAAAACAAAACTTTTTTTTTTTTTATGTTTTATTTTTTGTGAGACAGTGCACATACAGGGAGAAGCAGACTCCCCACCGAATAGGAAACCAGATGTGGGTCTCAATCCAAGGAACCTGAGATCATGCCCTGAGCCTAAGGCAGACCCCCAACCAACTGAGCCACCCGGGTGCCCCAAACTTTGTCCTTCTAACAAAAAACCAAATTCTAATTTTGCACCAGTGTAGTTTTGTTATTAAAACTCATTCTTGGAACACTTGGGTGGCTGAGCCATTGAGTCACTCCCTTCGGCTCAGGGCATGATCCTGGAGTCCCAGGATCGAGTCCCACGTCGGGCTCCCTGGATGGAGCCTGCTTCTCCCTCTGCCTGTGTCTCTGCCTCTCTCTCTCAGTGTCTCTCATGAATAAATAAATAAAATCTTAAAAATAAAAACAATTTATTCTTTAAAAAGTTAAATGAATCAATTCCATTTTTAGTCAACTTCACCACATACAATTCTGTGAAGATTTCCACAATTTTTAACATCCATTCATGTTTTGTCCTGTTTTTTTCTTTTTCCAGTCATTGTGCATTCCTGCTTTTCTTAAACAGTTTTCTTTCACCATTATTGTTTCTAAGTAGTTTTAATTGCATATATTGATTATAATTCTTAACCCTTAGTTTTCATGAGGAATAAAGTCTTTCGAGAAGTAAGCAGATGTGGACTCTGTTACACTAGCATTGAGTGAACTGGAAAATTCATAAATAATTTTATAATTTCAAGAAATATGTTATTCTGTTATTCCTTGTAAGTTTTTTAAAGACATGTTTACTATTAGGCCCAAATATTGTCAGTTCTCTTAAAGGCAAGCCAGGAGTAGATAAACCTAAGCTCTGTAATTGTTTCAATATTTTATCTTATTTGAAAATGATCTAGATATTCAACAAATATCCATTTAATTTAACATAACTTGAAGATTTCAAGCACCAAAGAGATTTTGGAAACTATTTTTATGTAGATGTACCATATAGTATAATACTGTTGAAAAGTTTATTTGAAACCTTAATCTTACATCTGTTGAATGTATTTATTCCAACAGTTTGGATTACTCCTGAAAATTTCATGAGACATTAAAACATTAACCATCATATGTTATTTTTTTTTGCAGACAGATTCTGTAACACTCATAACATATGTTTACTTAACATTCAGTAAACCTAGGTAGAATAAAAGTATTATATTTACTGCTGCTAACTTTAAAAGCATGCCTGGTTTAATTAAACCAACCTAATTAGGGATACCTGGGTGGCTCAGTGGGTTAAGCATCTGATTTTGGCTCAGGTCATGATATCAGGGTTATGAGATTAAGCCTTGCATTGGGTGTGGAACCTGTTTAAGATTCTGTACCCCTTCTCTCCCTCTTGATAAAACAAAACAAAACAAAACAAAAAACCCTGAACTTTATGAGGTTTTATTTACTGAAGATTAGATCACATGGGCTGAAAAACATTTGGATTAGTATTTATATTTCTGAGAGTATACATAATCTATATAGTGCTTATTTGTCTTTGAGTCAATTAAATAGAATTCTTTATAAATTAATTTTGGCAAAATCATTTGGATGTAGAAAGTATCACATATATGTAATGTACATGCACAGACATAAAGCAACGTCCAGGCTGCTTTTAAGAATTTAGCCATGAGATAGCTATAATAATGCAAAGCTCCATAGTTTGTAAAAGAGCAGTTGAATTTGTGTTTCTGGATGATAGAAATTTGTTTACCTACTAGATTGGCTAAAGCTCTACCGTTAGTTGTGGGAAGACTTTTTTATGATTTTTTTTTTTTAGTCAGCTAATTTACGAATACTAGTTTCTCTCTCTCTCTCTCTCTTATGTTGTTCCAATAAGAATTACCTCTCTGATGCTTGCATTTCAAGAGATTCCTCTGGGTTCCTGGAGGAGACCAGGTAGGACATTGACATCTCAGAGACAGAAAGAGTGTTTCTCCAGGAAGGTCTTTTGTTCTCTCAAACCAGATCTTTTCTAATATGTGCAAGATAAATAGGGGAAGTTTGGAGATTGGTAAAAAGGATAAATAGGCTTGGATTGTTTCTAGAGCCACATTTCTGTTCTTGTGAAGACTGCATTTGTAAAATACAGTTGTTAATTTCTCAGAAAATTAGGTTGCAACCTGAATGATAACTAGACCCTGTCCTAGGCATCCAACTGCATTATTCTCTGTTTAGTTCTTTATATCAGGGAGAAAATCTTCAACTAAGGTGGAAATCAAAGATTCCTGTGTCCTCAATTTAGAGCTCTGTCTCTTTGGAATATTTTAGCAAGTCTTTCTGCAATGGCTTTGCAGAATGTTTTTATTTATCTCTGAGTACACAGTTTCATTTTAGCTTATGGGAGGAGGCTTAAAATAAAGTTTCTCCCAGGCTCTCAACAGCAGCTTCCAATTTGGCCAACTTCACCTTAGAGCTCTTGCCAGGTAGGCTGGGGAGATCCCTGGACCTCTGCCCAGCCTGTCCCTGGGATGTTCCTGGAGGCTCTTGGTCTTGTCACAAGAAATAATTCAAGGACTGGTGGATACAATGGTTTAGCAGTGCAAGTAGAAAAGTTTATTAAATTGAGTCCTCTTGAGATATGAGAGCAGGGGAGCTCAAGGGAGAGCTGTTCTCCAGAGTTTGGGTCTCTTTCATTGATAGCTGTTAACTAGGGGGTAGAATACTTGTTACTTGGGGAGGGCACTTCTTGGGAGCAGGTTTCGAGGCTTTCCTTTCTTGGTCAGAGTTTCCAGCCTTGTCTTGGACCTGTCTGGTTTGAATTGGCTTCTTGTGGCTTTGTTTTGGAGGGCTGCCAGGACAGGTCTCTAATTTTCCCCATAGTTGGCCATGAGCCACTCCTTTGCTGGTCTTGAGGCATTGTGTTAAAGCCTAAGTAACTGTGTACTCTAAAAGAGCTACTTAAAAAAAATCCTTTCAAAATCTTGTTTCAGCTGGGACAAATAGTAAATATTTCTTGGCAGTATTGAGCAACCCCCTTGACATAAGAGTTGTCTCTGCAGAGAGTGCATAAGTTACTGCCAGGATCCAAAGCCACTTCCAAAGATAACCAAAAGAAAAAGAGATGGCATAGTAGGACCCTACTAAACCAAACAGAATACAGCCTATGTATCTGGCTGGCCATTTATTTGGAGCCCCCAACCTCATGGTTGCCCAGCTGAGTCCCAGACACAAAACAAGAAAGCAATAACTATCCCTGAGAGAGAAAGGGTTGGTAACCAGGGTTTTTTTTTTCCCCCTGCCAATTTTCATTTGGAAAGGAAGGTATGAATGAAATTTTACCTTCCTCTCTTGACTGGGCACCATAGATAGAGATCTGGGAGAGCTGACTTGGAGAATTTTCACCCTTTGCTGGCTACTGGTGGTTTTCCCAGGATCCTGTCTGCAGGCTCTGGAGTGAAGTGAGGATGTCCAAGCAGGTCCTATCCAGGTCACCAGAAACTGTAGAGGATGACAGATAATTTTCTCTCCATCCTTTATGGTGAGCTTGGCTGTGAGGCTACTTTGTCTCTAGGACACCTCATCAATGGGTAACTTTTTCTAGGTTAAAAGTTCTCCACTGTGGCCACTATGATTCAAGGTGATCTTTGGTCGGTTAAGCTTCTTGTTCAGGCTTAAAATTTCATTCACCAGAGGGCTCATGCTAGACCCAGTCCAGCTTAGGTTGGACCCAGTCTAACCCCTGACCTGCTCAGTTTCTGTACACAGTAGGGGATGGGGGGTGGTTCTTAAGGTCATAATGGAAACAGTACAGAGCTAGGATCCCAGGAGGATTTACCCACCACCTCCAGAGGTAGTGAGAAACAGCAGCAACCTCAGGGGGCTTAACACGTTCTTAGGCCTGGTTGCTTCGTTTCTCCTGGGGGTTGTTGGGGACAGCTCTGGTTTCCTTCCTATATCAGAATGGTTAGAAGATAAACTGAGGCATATTAAAAATTTAAGAGTTTATTTTCAGGAAAAAATCTATTTGAATTGGGAGATGCGCGGAGATCTTGGCCAGGGGTCAGAACATCGGGAAGCTTGGGGGTCCTTCATCCTGACGTCATCACCAGATTTGAGCTGACCATGCCCTGCTCCTCCCTGGAAATCAATATTGAGCCCTTTCTGTGAAGATGGGTCTCTGCTGTGTGACCCTCCCCGAGTGTCCCCTCCTCTTGCCCTGCTGTCCTGTAGTCCTCCCTGCAGGGACCATCCATTTGTGCTTTAATGTTTAATAAAGGAGAAAGCCAAAAAACAAAGCAAAACAAAACAAAAAACGAAACTAGAGTTGTTAGGAGTGCTCTGGGGAAAGACTTGTGTAAATAAAGGGCAGAAGCCATAAATAAATAAATAAATAAATAAATAAATAAATAAATAAATAAATAAAAAGATTGGCTGTAGCTTAAAGCATACTTGGCTGTTTGTGGTCAGCTGTTCCTAGCATTTTGATTTCATAACCTTGAGGTATTTACAGGCTTAGATTTGGGTTTGCTTATGTAGGTTACCCTGACGTTAGGCCCTCAGGAGACTAACGGCCTCCAAGTTTAACACATAGAGGACTACCATACGCCAATATAATCAGATGTAATAAATGTTAACATTGTATATTATTAACAGACTTTTATTTTAGATTACTTAAAAGTCCCTTGTGAAACGGATTTTCTCATTCTGTTTTCAATTTCAAGTTCTTTTTTCAAGTTTTTATTTAAATTCCAGTCAACATACAGCATAATATTAGCTTCAGGTGTATAATGTAGTGATTCAATGCTTCCATATATCACCTGGTACTCATCATAAATCCTTCATCCCCATCACCTCTTTCACCCATCCTCTCCCTCCCCTCAGATAACCCTCAGTTTATTCTCTTGATTTGTTTCTTTCTCGTTCAATTTTTGCATTAAAATTTACTCACTGTGCTAATATTAAATGATTTGTTTTTGGTATTTGTATTATTTCTACCCTTTTCTCTTGAACTTTCTGGACCATTCTTTTAGATGCATTTCTAAGTAAGAATATAGAGCTGACTTTATAATTTGATCTCATCTGAGAATCTTTTGGTTTTTTTTAATCTTTTTTTAAAGATTTTATTTATTCATGAGACACAGAGAGAGAAAGAGAGAGAGAGAGAGAGAGAGGCAGAGACACAGGCAGAGGGAGAAACAGGCTCCATGCAGGGAGCCTGATGTGGGATTTGATCCCGGGACTCCAGGATCATGCCCTAGGCCAAAGGCAGGCGCCAAACTGTTGAGCTACCCAAGGATTCCCTAATCTGAGAATCTTTTAAATGATCAGGTTAAGTATGTGTTTTGGGGATGAAAGGTATATTTAAGCTTACATCTGTTACCTGAATTTGTTTCTTGTCAGCTCTTCTTTTTTTGTTGTAATTGTTCCTATTTAGTACCGAGCTGTAAGTCACAGTAAAATTTAACTTTTCTGGTGCATAATTCTGAATTTTGATATAAAAACCTTTAATACCAATGTTCTTGACATAAACCAATGTATTTTACATACACATTTGACAAATACCAACATATTTGACATAAAGACCTGTCATACTCACAAAATAAAATACAGAATCTCCTTGTCTTGCTTTGTTGCCATTCCTTATGCATTCCCTACCTTCTGTGGTGACTGTTTTATCTATAGTTCTATCTCCCCTCAAGTATCCTACAAATGGAATCAGACAGCATATAGCATTTTGAACTCTTTCAGTTAGCTTAATATGAGACTTATTCATGTTGTGTAAATCTACACTAATTCATTCCTTCTTTATTGCTAACTAGCATTCCATTGTTGTGGTGGTTGGTAGTGTGTTTATCCATTCACCAGTTAAAGGATATTTGGGTGGTTTCTGGTTTTCCTGATTATCTATAAGAATATTGTAAACATTCATGTACATGTCTTTACATGAACTTAGATTTTCATTTAACTTGAGTAAATCCTTAGTGTGGTTGCTGAGTTTTAGGATACATGAATGATTAACATTATTAGAAACTGCCCAACTCTTTTCCAAAGTGGCTGTACCATTTTGTATTTGCACCATTGATGTAGGAGTTACAATTGCTCTGCATCTTTTAGAGAGCCCATTATTGTTGGGGTGTGTGTGTGTGCATGCATGTAGATGTGTGTATATGCAGGTGCGTGTGTAACTATGTATGTATCTACATATTTAGCTGTTATAAAAGTTATGTAGAAGCATATCATGGTGGTTTTAATTTGCTATTTCCCTAGTGCCTAAAGATGTTCGACATTTCACATGCTTAATTGTCATCCACATTTCTGCTTTGTTGAAGTGTCTTGCCCATTTTCTAAGAAATTTTTAAATTATTATCTTGAAATAATTAAAGATTCACAGGAAGTTGAAGATGTTACAGAGAGGTTCTGTGTATGCTTTGCCCAATTTCCTTTATTGGTTAAATTAATTGTTATAAAATTAAACCAGGATGTTGACATGGGTATAAAGTGTGCGTGTAGTTCTGTGTCATTTTATTACATGTGTAGATCTGTGTAACCACCACTGTATTCAGGCTTTTCCTTACATTGGTTTTCTCAATATTTCTGCCTTGCAATTTTATTGATTTCTGAGTTTTATAAATATTTTCTTCTATTTGTTTTGGATTTTTCTTTTCCTGGTTTCTTGTGGAAAATTGGATTATTTGATTTGATACATTTATTCCTTTCTAATATAAGTGGTTAGTGCTATTAAGTTTGCTCTTAGCGCTGCTTTAGCTGCTACCTACCATATCAACTAAAATATCAACATTTTAATGTTTTCATTTTCATTTAGTGACCATATTTTTTCTTAATTTTCAAAGAATTGAGATTTATTCAAAGGATTAATTTATTCTTTGTCCCATGGATTATTTAGAACTGTGTGTCTTAGTTTCCAAGTGTTGAGATTTTCTTTTTGTTATTGATTTCTAATCTGATTCCAGTGTGGTCAGAGAACACAATCTATATGATTTCAACTATTTTAATTATGGTTAGGTTTATTTTGTGACTCAGAATTGTTCTCTGTTGGTAAAGTTTCATGGGTACTTGATGAAAAAATGTGTTCTCTTGTTGGGTAGTGTTCTACAAATGTCAATTGGCTGATGGTCTTGTTGAGTACTTTTACATCCTTCATGATTTTCTACTTGTTCTATCATTGAGATAGGGGAGTTGGTGTCTCCAAAATTATTTGTGGGTTTATCTTTTTTTCTGTTTTTGTTTCATAGTTTTGCATTTGTTTGTACACATATTTGATTCCTGTATATTCTTTGTAGATTGACCTTTTGATCATTTTAAGTATTGTTCTACATGTCTCTGTTAATAATCAATTAATACTTAAGGTTTTACATCTCTATTTCAGAGAGAGATGGCCTGTAAATAGTCTGCTAATGTCTGTGTATTCTTTTCGTAGCAGGGTAATACTTTCTTCATGAGATAGCCCTTCATCTTCTATTTTGTTGAATAAGTTTGAGTATAATTGGTATTATCTTGTCCCTAATTGTTTATTCAACAGATATGTCACCTAGGCCTGGATTTTTTTCTTTTGTAGAATGTGTATGCATGCAATATCTTGAATAGACATAGAGCTTGAAGGTTTATATATTTTTTCTTTGGGAGAGCTTTGATCCTTTCTATCATTCAGTTATTTTTCTCTACTTCAGCTAAATTGTCTAATTTATAGGCATAAGCTTAATGATATTCCCTTATCTTTTTAATATGAATATGGTCTCTAATGATCTTCTATTCCTGATGCAGATAATTTGTCTTTTTTCCCCCTCTTGGTAGCTAGAGATTTATCAGTAGTATTAATCATTTCAAGTAACTTCCCTTTGGTTTCATTGATAACAGTCATTGTTCTTTTATTTCATTTTTTTAAAGAGTATTTATTTATTTATTTATTCATAGAGAGAGAGAGAGAGAGAGAGAGAGAGAGAGAGGCAGAGAGACACAGGCAGAGGGAGAAGCAGGCACCATGCAGGGAGCCTGACGTGGGACTAGATCCAGGGTCTCCAGGATCACACCCTAGGCTGCAGGCGGTGCTAAACCGCTGTGCCACCGGGGCTGCCCCCCTTTTTTTTTAAATAATAAATTTATTTTTTATTGGTGTTCAATTTGCCAACATACAGAATAACACCCAGTGCTCATCCCGTCAAGTGCCCCCCTCGGTGCCCGTCACCCATTCACCCCCACCCCCCGCCCTCATCCCTTTCTACCACCCCTAGTTCGTTTCCCAGAGTTAGGAGTCTTCATGTTCTGTCTCCCTTTCTGATATTTCCTATCCATTTCTTCTGCCCTGTTTTTTTTATTTCAATCACATTATATTTCCATCTTATTTTTACCATGTAATTTGGCTTGACGTGAATTTTTTTTTTATGTCTGAGGTCATAAAAGATTATTATCTTGAACCTTCTTCTTTGATAATATAAGCATATAATGCTATAAATTTCCCTCTAAGAGCTGCTTTATGTGCATACTACAAAGTTTGAGATACTGTTCTTTAAATTTTATTCAATTCAAAATATCCTCTAAATTCCTTTTGAGGGTAGTCTGGTGGCTCAGTCAGTTAAGCATCTGCCTTTGGCTCAGGTCATGATCCCAGAGTCCCAGGACCCAGTCCTGCATCAGGCTCCCTCCTCAGTGGAGAGTCTACTCTTCCTTCTGCCCCTCACCCCACTTGTGCTCTCTCTTGTGCATGTGCACGCACACACTCTCTCTCTCTCTCTCTCAAATAAAGAAAATCTTAAAAAAAATAAATCCTTTTTGAATTATGTGTTATCTAGAAGTGTGTTGTTTAAATTCAACATTTGTCCCTGACTTAACATCAGTGATCAGTGATGCTGTTTAAGCCCTGGAAAGAATTTCAGGTCAGTTAAAAGTTCACTCTTCACAGTTGTCAGGGATGATAGAATTGCCCTTGACTTTACTATTGTAAGCAAAGATGAAATCTGTATAATAACTAATACATCTTTCTGTGCTTTGAATATTGCTCTGTCAAGGCAAAGGGTCAATACAGAAAGTTAAGAAATTTACTTGATTTTTTAAAGGAGACCATCATAGTTAAAGCAGTTTATTTAACTGTTTTGTCCTGGATTGTTGGAGTAAAAAATGTAAATTGGCATTACTGAAGATTGAGAAACTGCTTAGGATCTTTTTACAGCAGCTTAGGCAAAAGATAGTAATAGCTTAGACTTTTGTAGTAACTATGAAGTTCTCTTACAAAATTATTTTGAGAGTAAAATTGACAGGATTTGTTCATGTATTTGATAAGCACATGAAGGACGTAGTGCTTTTATGTGCAGTCCAAAGGATTCTGGTTCATGCTAAAAAATACTTTTTTCCCTAGGTGGAGGTGTCACTATGACAATTAGGCAACCCATGGATTACAACAGGAGATCATTATTTTGGTTTTGAACATGGTTAGAGTTGCTTTTGTGACATTGAAAAGCGTGAGACCAAAGTTTCCTGGAAAGCTCAATATCAGAAGGATTGGGAATGTATTTTCAGTAGTGCTTGGAGTTAATATAATTAGTGATTTAATCTGGTTAGATACAATTAAATTATATATGCAGACAAATATATTGGTTTGGACTTAGAGAAAAAACAATTTGTAATTTTTTTTGTAAATCACTAAGAATAATTATATTTTCTAGAGTGAGTGCAGTAGACTGGGGGTAGGGGCAGGGAAGAAACCTGAGAAATCACAGCATTTTATGGTAAAGTAGAGAATGATGAGCATTAGGAGTGGATAGAACAATTGTCAACTGAGTTGTTGGGCAAAATTAGGATGGTATATCACAAAAGCCGAGGGGAGGGAGGGTTTCAGCCAGGGTTGGGGGATAATGTCAATAACCATACTCTGAATATTACTGAGTATAAAATGGTTTAAAACATGACTAGAAGATTGTGTGATTGAGATGTCATACTATGTACTAACAGTCAGTATTTCTTTTCTGTGGATAAAGTTTCTGGGCTTAGGGTATTTATTGCTTCCTTTGGATTTTTTTTTTAGATGATTTTGTGTATTTTTCATAAATGCAATGCTGCATGTTTGTTACTTTGTGTTTGATAGATATTGGAGGCAGAGTATTTAAATGGTCATGTAGAAATCAAGTCAAAAGTCTGTTCATCTAATCTGGAGAATATTCATAATGCTTACTGATGGGTGCAGTGTAAAGGGTCAAGAACCCATCGGATGAAAATAAAGAAATTTGGAATTGTTTTTATGGTGATAAAAATAAGCTAAAATTTAATAGCATTGAAAATGATATTGGAGTAAAGAATAAATATTATCTTTCAATACTGATGAATGAGATTCTTCATAAATGCTTAGATTGAAATACTGTCATGTACTTACATGAACCTCATGTATTCCCTTGGATAGAAATTTTAGGATCCCTTGGTCTGAAAGGGTTAAATCTACTGTGATAGAACTTATTCCAGTCTAAGTCGGAATTTTTACATGGTTAGAAAGAAAATACTTGGCACCAATCTCAATGGTTCACCATTAAGATTCTCCAATTCTTATTAGTGATTCATCAATTACCTACCGTGAATATGCCAGAAATTGACTTTGTATAAAGAAGAGGGGTTTTACAGATTTTTTGGGTTCTTCTCTTACATTTCAATAGCTGAAAACTATGTAAGCTTTTAGATTAAATCCTACTACTAATCAACTTGATCTTCTGTCAGTGAAATCATAACCCAAAAGACCAATGTAAGAGCAGGCTTTTACAAGAGAACATATATGCCCAAGAATTACTACTGTGTAAGGATATGGAATCTAGGACATTCATGTAGAGTTTTGGAGCTGTGCCCTGTGGAAGACCCCACATCTAAGTGAGGGTCATTTGTATTGTACACATTACAGATTATCACATTTTTTCCCCTAGAATATGGCAATAAAGTATCATAAAATCAGTACATCATGAAAGTTATCCTATAGATGGAAGTAAATATCTGTAGGGTAGGGATGCTTTTCAGCAATTTTTAGGAATGTGTCAATGTGAGCAAGTGGCAACCCATCCAGTTGACTTAGTCACCTTTAATGTTGAAACACTCCTGTATGTCCCAGTCATCAAACTCTCTTTGCCAAGAAAGCATTCTGGCTTCAGTGCCTACCTTGCAATTAAATTTTACCTAGAACTCACTCTTCCTGTGTTGACATTGAAGAATATTATCCAATACTGATGGATAATAAGGAAGATTCTAAGAAAAAAATACCTCTGTTGCCATAACCTCAAACTTACAACACCTTAGCCTTCTTAGTTGCTAATAACCAGAAGAATGATTATAGCACGGATTTCGAATGGAAAACAGAAACTTGGGACAATCTAAATGGAAAACTTTCATTCTGCAAAAACTAAAGACCTAACCTAAGTCAAATGACTCAGTGGAGTGGCTGAGGAAGGCATGGAGGAGCAAAAACCCCCTTACTGGACTCTGATTTGCCTTTCTCGGATAAGCTCGAGTGGTCAGATACTTGATCAATATTTGCCATTCAGCCCTGTGAAAAGAAGTGTGCCTTGGGATACTGGTAGTCTGCAGAACTCAGTTCATGTTTGACCTTCACTTGTAATATAGTATCATTTTGTTTGATAGTGGTATAGCTTCAATTTAATTGTAAGTGGTAGGGATTATAGCCTAAAGATGAGGCATGGAAAAATATATCCTGAAAATATCTTGGATACAGAAGTTCAGAGCAGGTAATTGATAATTGAAGACCTCTTGGAAAGCTAGAGAGCCCCTATGGCAAGTTGAATGGATGCTCTTAACTCCTGTGCTACAAAATAGGTTAGGATCATGTTGTAATAGGGGCCTAGCCACAAAAGAGGCTCCATTTGAAACTTTCCATGGAAAATGGAACCCTAAGATTTAAGATTGGATTATTTGAGTAAGTAAACCCAAAAATAATCCCTACTCTGCCAAATACGTTTGAGATCTTCCAGATGGCAGAAGTAGCTCTTACCCCTTGTGTGGACACTGTGCAATGACCTCCCTTGAAGCCTTGTCTGGT
The DNA here is from genome assembly GCF_053574225.1 of Canis aureus. Classification (NCBI taxonomy): domain Eukaryota; kingdom Metazoa; phylum Chordata; class Mammalia; order Carnivora; family Canidae; genus Canis; species Canis aureus. Next base: position 7,886,817 of record NC_135611.1, on the reverse strand, counting down.
GAGATGTGCTTGTTTCTCTCAAGCACCCTTCTCACCTCTCCTCCTTGCCTTCAGGTCTCGGAATAGCAACATGGAGAAGTTCAAGCCTTGGAGTAGGAATTCTGATCTGGCTGACATGTACTGATGGGAACCAGGAAATGCAAGGATGTCTAGGTGTTTGGGGAGTTAGGCCTTGAGGTGATTGGGCTAAGGGTGGGGGTGGGGAGAAGAAGGCTAAAGAGCTGTGTTGGTTCATTGTTGCTGCCCTAACAAATAGCGCAGATACAGTGCTTTAAAATAAACTTTTCACCTTACTAGGCCAGAGGTCTAAAATGGCTCCGCAGGGCTGTGCTCCTCCTGGAGGATTCATTTACTTACCTGTCCAGCTTCTAGAGACTGCCTGCTTGCTCAGGCTCTCAGTTCTTTCCTAGTTCCGACCAATGTCTCCTAATCTGAATTTGACCCTCCCGCCTCTGTCTTGGAGGACCCTGTGATAACATTGGGACCACCTGGATAATTTCCCCCATCACAGACTTGGAAAAATTAATCACCAGGACAAAGACCTTTTTCCACATAAGGTAACATGTTCACAAGTTTCAAGGATTGGGCAAGCACAAGTCTGGATAGCCATTCTGCTTATCACAATGGGAGAAGGGTAACAAGGGGAAACTGGTTGATGATTTAGGATTCAGGGTTTGCAAGGACACTTGGGATTCACTCCCAGTGGTGTTAGGGGATGGCCCCTGAAATCTAGACATAACTGTGCCCATAGCAAACAAAGATGCCAGAACTTCTTTTACATAGTAGTAAAGGGCAAGGGGACTCAATCCGTTGTATAAATTACAATAAATATATTGAGAGAAACTATCACTTGACTATGCTCTGCAGGCGCAGTGAATTTGCAGCCCAGCTGAAGAACTCAGGGGTGGGAGGATGTAATGTCCAGGAGACATTACGTTATCCCTTGAGGTTGCTCCCTGAAAACCCAGGCCTGAAAAATGGCTCAGGTGAACAGTGGTCAGGAGCTTGCCCGCCTGGCACACCCAGCAGGGACAAGCAGGATGCTCAGGTATGATGACAGGTTGCCTCTCTCAACAGATCACAGATGCTATGTAAGATGTAGTATTTTTAACAGACTCCATCAACACAGCTTCTGGTGCTTGGTGTGTGGCCTTTTATCTGGCACTTGCTTTCTTTAGAACCATCATCAGGGAGGATTAAGAGTCATTTGCCTCTAAATGGCAAGGTCAGCAGCACTTGGGGCAAGCACTCATCATCTTGCCCCAGGATTGTGTTACTTCTCCCATCGTCTTTCATCACAGGACACAGGGATCTCAGTAATCTTGACATTCTGAAGAATAGCATGTTGGTTTACTTGCTAAAATTGTGCTAATTAGACCTGGTAGTCGGGAAGTTACAAATATCTTTTCTATCAAAACACATATATCCTGGAAGTGGGAGATAAACTCGGTGGACACTTAAGAATACTTCTGTGATGATAAAATTTACAGTGAAAATTACAGGACTGGGTCATGCTTGGACACTCCCCTCTAGGGGAAAGGAAAGTTGCTGCACCTTGCAATCCCTACCAGTAAGAGTAACTGGCTGGTTGACATCTGGATTTTGAAGGCCACTTCTATGAATGTCATCTATGAATATTTCTGTGAGAGAGACTTTTCCAGATGTGGGTCTCTTAGTCACCCCTTCCTCAGAGTCCCAGCCTTCCTCTCCTTTCACTTTGCAGCTCTTCCCCTCTTTTTTCCCTGAGCCTCAATCTCTTCTCCATTTCATAGCAGTTGCAAGGGGTCTGTATTCATTTCCTTAGCTTAAATTGGTGTTACACAGAGGACACACTTTCTTATAGATTTTCATGCCATCTTATGGAATGTGAAGTTCACCTTGCAATGTGTACCATGCACAAAAGAATAATTATTGGGATGACATTGTTCCTTCTGTTAGCTGGGATAAATATTTTGCTTACTAGTTACATATTAGTATCTACCAAAGTAGAACTCTAAGACATAGAGTCCTTCTCTGTTGATACTGGCTCTACTAACATTTGACTTTTTAACTTTTTGGTGTTTGGTTTCTTTACTTTTTACTCATATTTAAATCTTAGGATGGGAAAGGTTTTGGTCTTAACACTTAAAAATGATGAATAGCTCAGTATCATACTGATATGCTTAAGAAATTAAAAATAGTAAAATCTTAAAAGCATCCTGAAAGATGACAGTAGGAAATTCTTAAATTGAACTTTAAAAACCAGGACATTCCCACATAGGGAATGAATGGACAGTTAAAACATTTGAGCATTACAGAGCTTAATTGGGCATATCCTTTGATAATTTTGGATGCTCTACCACTTGAGTGGATACTTTTTTAAAAGTATAAAAATAAGGGCTTTGGGTGGGTAAAGTGATTTTCCATTCATCACCTGGATTTCAGAGTTATCCTACTTATGTACAACAGTAGATTTCACTTCACTAATTTATCCACGTATAGCCTAGGTTGGGTTATACACCCAAAGGGTGAGTTCATTGCTAATATAAGTATCTTTTTTTGCTAAAAAATATATTTCTGTAATATTTGTGTTGGAATAAGAGATGCCTTCATGTTTTAGTGGGAGTTACAGCAAGAGAGAGTACTAAGCCAGGTGTTCTGAGAAAAGATTGTGTGATCTGAGAGATCTGATGTTGAGATATGCTACGGATATCTCCAGGACCATGTGAGTCATGGCACACAGCTCTGGAGTTCTAAAGCAAAGTTGTATCCTCCGTAAGTCAGAATAACTTTGGAAAAGCTCTCTTAGTGCACTGCTGGTCGCTGGTAGAGCCAGAGAATTTGGCAATAGTCCCAGGAGAGGAGAGATGGAAGTTTATTCTGTGTGGAGAAATAAGTCTGGTAGAAAGTGCAGAGCATGTGAGGGACCTCTTGAGATAATAGGAAGAAATATACTTTAGCCTAAAGTGAAATATTAATGTTGATAAATAACAGGAAATGTTTAAAAGTTTGGATCCTTTGGTAGGAGATACTTCATGACTGAATGAGATGTCAGGACTTCATTCAGCAATCAGTGGACAGTCACTAAATGTTTTCAGTAGCAGAAGAGGATAATTAGAATCCAATCGGAGCGTGCTCATGGCCTAGACTATCAACACAAATATCAATCCCTCAGGTCTTTCAGAGGGATGGTTTTCATCATATTCTATACAGATTTTAGGAAAAATGACTTCATTCTTTAAAACTTGCTTCACAATAAGAAAGTAGCAGGATGCCTGGGTGGCTCAGCCGTTGAGCGTCTGCCTTTGGCCCAGGGCATAATACTGGAGTCCTGGGATCAAGTCCCACATCGGGCTCCCTGCATGGAGCCTGCTTCTCCCTCTGCCTGTGTCTCTGCCTCTGTGTGTGTTTCTCATGAATAAATAAATAAAATCTTAAAAAAAAAAAAAAGAAAATAGCTCTTCCTTCAGAATTCAGTGATTTAATTCTTTTTCAGTGCAGATATTTGTTTCATTTAATTAAGTATGTAGGTTTTAAAAAGTAAATATATAATTTAGGAAATGGAAATCACATTTAATTTATAAACTCTCAGCAGAAGATATTATCAGAGATGCAAAATTCTAACTGATTAATTTTATTTTCATTAGATTGATATCACATTATTTTGTTTCAAGTTTTTGTTTAAATTCTGGTTAGCTAACATTTAGGGTAACATTGATATTTTCTGTATTTGCTTTCTGGCTTAGTTCAACATTCCTTATTCCAATATCACTGTTACCAATCCTATTTCTAGAGAGATACTCAAGGCCACTGTTGGAAACCTAGACTGAACATGGATTCTTACTATTGCATTAACTCCTGTCTTGTCTTATTCTTGTTATCTGCTTTATTGCTCCAAATAGATTAAACCTCTCTCTTACCCTATAGATCTGATACAGAGAACATTAGAGAATTCAGGTTCCTTTCAGCCTGCTTTTCAAGGCTTATTTCTGTGCTCTGTGGTTTAATAATCCTAGTCTTGTCCCTTCACTCTCCAGCCCTAAGGATGGAAGCCCTTTGCCACAGCTGCTCCCTCTGTACTGACTTAGCGTTCCAACCTCACCGTTTCCATCTATCTGGTTCACAAATCTTTATACTGAGTTCATATTTTAAATTAATTATTCTCTAGAAAACATGATGTGAGTTTTTGCTCTTGGATAGCATGACCGTATGACAGACAGCAGAGGCTTCATTGGGTAAAGACTTGAAGAAGTGAAGAGAGTGAGCCCCACAGATATAGAGGGAAAGCACTGTGGGCGAAGAAAACTGTGAGTGCAAAGGTCCTGAGGTGGGTCCTGCCTGGTATGTGTGAGGAATAACAAGAAAGCCTCTGCTTCTGAAGAATGAGCAAGGACTGAGAACTAGAAGCTGAGATCGGAGAGAGTACAGGAGCCAGATTACAGAATGCCCTGTACACAGGGTGACTATTACTTACTGTTTGAACAGGACATTTGGGAAAATCAAAGCAATACTATTAATCAGCATGCTGAGATAACAGGCATTCACTGGAATTTTCTGGCATATTGATTTGAATGCCCTTCCTATGTGTGAGTCATTGTCAGGACCTTGGTTTTTATTTAAAGTGAAGTATGAAGCTGTTTGATGATGGAGCTAGAACTTGCTCCAACTTATAGTTTAACTGCTCCCAAGAGGAGAATAGGTATGTATTTTCTAAAATACACGGGTTTTCTTAACTCCATATGAATTATTTAACTATAATCTATAATAAATGTGGCCAAACACACACAGGTTTTTGAGTAAATCTAATAGAAATAAAACACAGGTCTACCCCCATATATACGATGAAATCCAACTTACTGATAATTAGGTAAGTTGACATTACCTTTGTTTTTTTCTAGTTTAAGGAAAAATCAAGATTTTTTCAAACTTTAAGCATGTTAAAAGTCCTTAGGGCTTGTCTGTTCCTGATTTTTCCTTCTGTTCTTTAAATACTATAAAGGAAGAATTAGCCTACCTCTATTTCCAGCTAATATCGATTACAGAAAAAAGTAAAGGTTGGAAGGAAAGTCATAGCTAAGAATTAACGGGGCTGGGATGTGAACCTGTGTCAGTCTTCAAAGCCAGTACTTCGTGTGTCTGACCAAGCCCCATGTATTAAATATCCTTTCTCATTTTTTACCTCTTAATTTCATGTTGAAGCATTAAACATAAAGTGCATGCTGTTTTGTTTTGTTGTCATTGTGTGGAAAATTGAAACTTCTTTTTGAGGAAAAGAATTCCTCAAAGTCAAATTTCAATATCTTAATTATTTTCTTGTATCAAAGGTGGCCTATTTGTACTCAATTCCATTCTTCTTCTCTAACCTTCCCATAAATTCTACTATAGAGCTGCATGTAAACGGTTCTTTACATAACAAATATCAGTTCTGTGAACTACAGAGGAGCTATATTCACTCATTGTCTGGGGCATTCCAGTGAATGCCTGTTATCTCAGCATGCTGATTAATGGTATTGCTTTGATTTTCCCAAATGTCCTGTTCAAACAGTAAGTAATAGTCACCCTGTGTACAGGGCATTCTGTAATCTGGCTCCTGTACTCTCTCCGATCTCAGCTTCTAGTTCTCAGTCCTTGCTCATTCTTCAGAAGCAGAGGCTTTCTTGTTATTCCTCACACATACCAGGCAGGACCCACCTCAGGACCTTTGCACTCACAGTTTTCTTCGCCCACAGTGCTTTCCCTCTATATCTGTGGGGCTCACTCTCTTCACTTCTTCAAGTCTTAACCCAATGAAGCCTCTGCTGTCTGTCATACGGTCATGCTATCCAAGAGCAAAAACTCACATCATGTTTTCAAGAGAATAATCAATTAAAAAATATAAACTCAGTATAAAGATTTGTGAACCAGATAGATGGAAACGGTGAGGTTGGAGCGCTAAGTCAGTACAGAGGGAGCAGCTGTGGGGAAGGGCTTCCATCCTTAGGGCTGGAGAGTGAAGGGACAAGTCTGGGATTATTAAACCACAGAGCACAGAAGATAAGCCTTGAAAAACTTAGTCCAGATTGTTAGGGGGAAGGTGCTGCTTAATTGAGTGGTGTCTCAGAGCATGGAGGAAGGGATCCACAGAGCTAGGGTTAGGGCCTCTCTGAAGAGGAGCCACCAGCCAGCCTGTGTAAGTGCTTTTCTGGGAACATGGCTATATGATAAGACTGGTTCTGCAAGTGTTGGGTGGGGGGAATAAAAACGGGCTCTAAGTGTTTCAACTGGGATACTCTGCTGTGGGAGCAAAGCATGGCTGGCAGGACACTCACAGCAAGGAAACAAGCAGGAAGTGAACAGGAAATAGTTCATTCTTTCTTCTCTTACCTGCATTTTCTTCTAAGGAAACTTTGTGGGCCCTGTTAGCTAAGTGGGGATGTGGTTTGCAAAGTTGTAACTTCAGCCTTATCAAGTACCAAAGAGAAGGGTGAGTTTGAAACTTAGCGACAGGTGTTAAATATTTAACATCACCAGCCGTTCTAAAATTTCAGTACTTTCCAACATTTCCTATTCCTATCCTGCTTTTTTTTTCTCCCTAGTGCTTCTTATTTAAGTACCATATAGTTTTATGTTTATTGTCTATCTATTAAAATATGAAGCTTCACAACAACAGTGGTTTGGGTATATTTTGTTTCATGTTTTATCCAACCTCGAAAAATTCCTGGCACAAAGGAGGTCTTCTATTCTGAATATTTATATGAATAATAATATGAAGCAACACTTTAACACACAGCTAGCCTCAAAATAGTATCATGTACTAATCTATTATCACCCTGGTAAAGAAATCAGTATATGAATACATTAAACAACTTAGGTCACATCGCTGGTAAGTTGGAGAGTCAAATTTTGAATCAAGGCAGTTGACTCTTCTAAAGCCTGCATCTTACCCACCATGCGAAATTGCAATTGCAAACAAAAATACTAAGTGCATTCTTCCAATTATCTGCATTTCACAAAGTCAAACTTGAATATCCAAAAGCATTACTTTGTCAACTCCACACAGTCCTAATGATTCGGAAGAAATAATGTTATTGGGTTTATCTTTAAAATTCTAGCCTTAAAATGAAGGGTAAATATAATTGGCAATAGCGTGCCCTTTGAAAGATGTCACCAATGTTAATAGAAGGAAATTTCTCAGGGCTTAAATAAGCTTTCCAGAGTCAAATTTTCTTTGGAATGAAGTCCTCACTTAGTTCTGCAAAAACAAGAATTCAGCTCACAATAGTGGTGCCTTCATTAATGTGATGTCAAAGTGTTTGCATTACTAGTTCAGTCTGCTCAGTATGGTGCACAAAAAAACTTCTTCCGACCCAAACCTCTATTTCTCTTGTGATTAATATTTTATTAAGCATTAATAAATACAAAAAAGAGTGCCTGGGAGGAATACGATCACCTTCCTCTCCATGGTCACAGAGGGAGATAATCTTTCTTGATACACAGCATATACACACTGCTGTCTTGTTTATCTTAGTTTTGCCCTCAAATTTTCAAACTTAGAACGAAGAGTTTATTTTAAAAGACAGTACATCATATTAACCAAATGGAGAAAATAATTCCATTTCAAATGGCTTGAAATGCTTTGTACAATCTGTTAGAATGTTTCTTCCTCTTTAAGACGAGGACTTGGGCTGTCCCTGTGGCGTGTCTACAACACGCCCGTGGACTAAAGCTGGGATCAGAGTCACTGTGGAAGAGAGGAGACTAATGGTGGTCCCCACGGCAGCTTCTGAAGTCTGCCATGGGACTCATCACTATATACACTTCCAGTGTCTTTATTTACATTGGCACATCTTTGTAGAATTTTTCCAGGTTATGGAATTTTGTGTAATTGCATCAAGTGTACAAATCACAGATTTGCAGATCATTCCAGCCTTTTTAGTAATCCTGGCTCTTCTTTATTGAGAAAAGGGCGTGTAGCTCAGTGTGCCTCTTTTACAAATACCTGAAGCTTGCCAGCAAATCTATGAGGTAAGTATTCTAAGGACTGAGGATAATGAGGTGCAGGTTTATAAGGTTGAAATAAAGGACCAAGGCCCCCCAGATGGTAGATGAGGGAGCAGAGAGAGAACATGGCCAATCCCAGGGCCTTCCTTGCTCTAAAGGTCTGTTTAAGTCACAGACCTGAGGGCATTGAGCAGGGTGGCAGAGGGCAGTGGGACCAAGGTGTCTCCTTTAGAATTCTATGTTGCTAATAACACATATTCTCTTTCTACAATATTTAGTATCACTAATGTAACAACTCTGTAGATTGGGATTATTCTCTATCCTAGATTAGGGATGAGCAAACGATGGGGGGGGGGAGGTAGATGGGATCATGTTTATGGCTATGTCTGTGCTGCTGCTCAGACAGCCAGTACACTCAAACATGCACTCACTTCTCTTGCAATCCCCGCTGGCATTCCCAAATTGTGGGGTGAGTCTTACCCGCATTTTCGAGAAGTTGACACCCATTTCGTTCGTGACACAGAACGAACACACTGTGGCTTTAATAACAGGCTCCTAATGACCCGATGTAACTTGTAGCAGTGCAGGCCTGTGGATGTCACATCCAGGAGAAGATACATGTCATGGGGTGTGAGAACCTTTTATTTACTTTGCACATTCTAGGCCATAAAACCTAGGCTGAAATAACTGGTATATAGTAATGGATCTCCTGGGAAGGAAGGGGTGTGAAAGAGAGGAAGAGGAGGGAAAAAAATGTTTTAACTTGTAAGGATAAAATAAATGATTTACTCTATAGACTTGAGCTCATTGAAATGAATACTCTTTTAAAACTTTACAGTTGCTAAAGACTTAAATAGTATCAGCCATTCACTTTCTATGTATACTTCTGGTTTCTTCTCACCAGAAGGTCGGGGCTAACACTTTTTCAGTGAGCGGAGTCTCTGTTTTAGTTTAAATCAGACGGCTTCTGCTTTCAGAGTTATCCCAGGTCTGTCGATCCTCTTGTATTGTCCCGTGATTTTCTATGCTCAGATGGGATGGTTTTTCACTGGAATCCAACTGTTATCGAGTTCTCCATCTTTAAATCTGAAACTGCACAAAGCTCACTTTACACTGGGCTCTGCTTGTCTCTGAAATGCTAAAGACAGGCTGCAGGCTTGTTTTACTTCTTCCATATGGGAATGATACACCTGTTGCTTTACCTTCAGCTCATTCAGGATTTTCGTGTCCTGTGTGTGTGTGTTCATGTGTGTATGCATGTGCATCTTTTACTCATCTGAAAGCTCTCTCCACTGGACCTAAAATAATAATGTGTTTTGTTTTCCTCCATTAGGATGATTTGTAATATCAAATGTGAACTGAAAAAAGACATGCTGTTGTTGTAGAAAGTCATGAGTCATTCTATAAACTTCATCATAATCCTTTGAATTCTGGAGATAACATTAGATGATTGAATTTTTCTTCGCTTTTAAAAAATTTTTTCTTAGCTTTAAAAAAAAAACTTTTTAGGAGTACCCTCCTTTAGTTTTTAAAATTTCTATATAGTGCATTTAAAACAATTTCTTGGGGGCACCTGGTTAGCATCTGACTCTTGGTTTCGACTCAGGCCCTGATCTCATGGTCATGAGATTAATGTGTCTGGTTGAATTTCTCTCTATGCTTGTACTATCTCATGCTTGCTGTCTCTCTAATAAATAAATATTAAAAAAAATTCTTTCCCAAGGAAAAGGAAATTTTCATAAATTTTATTCTGGTTGGACTTTTGCAAGAAAGAGTCAATAAAAATTTCTGATTATTTCATCCATTTTATGTAGAGTAAGTAATGGTATATATATATATACACATATATATATAGTGTATGTATATGTATGTAGAGTAATGGCTTATATATATATAGTCTATATATAAATATATATGTGTTGTGTATATATATACACAACACATATATAAACTATATAAACACAACACAATATATAAATAATAATATATATGTTGTCTATGTATATAAATAAATAAATAAATAAATAAATAAATAAATAAATATATGTATGTTGTGTATGTACATAGAATTTCTGATTATCTCATCCGGTTTATGTAGAGTGAGTAATGGCTCATACATATATATATATATATATATATATATATATATAGTCTATATGAATATATATATGTTGTGTATGTATATAAAATAATTGTAAGTCCTTTGAACTCTTTTTTGTAGATGGAAGATTTTATGTTCAAGAACTAAACTGCACTCAGTTGAAGACTGTCTCTGGAAAAGCGTTGACTGTTGGCATCTGGTCTCTACCCCTTGTTAGGGGTAAGGTAGATGGTTATGATTTATTTTATGTCTGATACACTTTTTCTTTAACAAAGGAATCTGTGGAGGACTTTTGTAAAGTGCTTATAATGGCTTACTTTTAATCACAACAAATTTCTTCTGAAGTATTTTTTTTTTTTTAATCTTGCTGTGTTGGATATGAAGGAAGAAGAGTAAGTAAGTATTAGTCATGGTTTCTGGTCTTCATGTGTGGCTGCCTGGTATCAGTTATCAAGTCTAGCAGTGAATCTCATGACTAGTAATCTAATCTGTTGTGATCTTGAAATTAGGAGGATTTAAACTCCCCATAAAATGCTGTGTACATTTCCATTACCGGGGTGTATGTTTAAGTAATGAGAAAAAATCCTGAGAATTTATGTGTGTAACTTTTCATAGAAAGGAGAACCTTGGCTGTGAAGGACGATCAGAGCCAGCTATGTTTGCAGATCAGATTAGCAATGTAGTACACATTTAAAACAGTAACTGAAGGGTATGTATTTCTGATAGCGTTCATTAACATTTCTAATATAATGCACTTTATTAGAGCCTCAAATACAATCCATTGCTAAAACAAATTTGGCAAGCTCCTTGGCAGTCTCCTCCCACAGGAGGCTGCCTTTATAGGACTTTTGTATGTGTTACAGAACAGATATCAGTTCCATATTAAAAATCCAAAGCTAAATCTGGGATCCCTGGGTGGCTCAGCAGTTTAGCTCCTGCCTTCTGCCCAGGGCATGATCCTGGAGACCTGGGGTCGAGTCCCACATCAGGGTCCCTGCATGGAGCCTGCTTCTCCCTCTGCCTGTATCTCTGCCTCTCTCTCTCTTTCTCTGTGTCTTTCATGAATAAATAAATAAAATCTTTTTTAAAAAAATCCAAAGCTAAAGAGTATATTTATCCATAATTGATGCCCCCTATAGCAGAACATTTTGTTGACATTCAAGAAGTCTAATGAGCTTGAACGTTATTAATACTTTAGTGAATTTCAATCCATTCTCTAAAATTCTGCTTTGAAAAATAATAAAATAAAAATAAAATTCTGCTTTGTACATTTTATATTTATCGAGACCAACACTGCATCTCTGCTATGTGTATGCCAGGAGCTGCAAAAAAAATTGGTAGGAAAAACCCACATCTCAATTATTTTAAAGATATCTCCTCATGAATTTGGAATTTTTGATAGATTAAATGTCATACTTTCAAACATGATATATCTTATTTATTTCCATAATAGTTGGAATAATTTATACATGCAAATAGGTATTTGGACAACTCAACAGGAGGGGGAAAAATAAACATCTGTCAACACCGTTAATATTGTGTAACCCTTGTAAACATTTCAGCAAGTCTTTGAACTCTTCTGGGAATAATTGTGCCCATGTAAGTTTATGATCAAGGGTTTCAGTGCAAATGTTTGTCATGATGAAATGTAGCCTATTCTTCAAGAGATTATTGTCTCTTTTATGTTGCCATGGCCGATTCTCTACCTTCTTTCTAATGCTATTTGGATAGACGGTTTCTTCAATGAACCAGGAAGGATAAATTGGAAATATATTGAGCAAATTGTTCAAGGTGTCTTGTTCCAAAGAAGGAATAATTTCTCTGTTAATATTTTATGGCTTCATGCTAATAAGGAGATTCTTTAGCTAGCAAGAGAGCAATTTAGGCCATGAAGCAAAAGTAACTTTGTAACTAGGAGAAGAAATGCACCCTGAAATCTTTACTGGAATGTTGTGGGCTTTTTCAATGTTTTCAGCCTCTGCTAATAAGGCATCCTGCTTAGTTATCAATCTACTTGGCCCTCACTAGCTCAAGGCTTGATTTTAAAACCTGAAAATCTTCCATAGTTAGAGGAGAGATGGGATGAGGCCGCGCTACATTAAAGGAAACAGTACAAATGAGCTCTGTTAGCAATGATCAAAAGCAAAATGTGAAGAAATTTTAGCAGGAAGAGGAGGGTTATCCTTTTCTAACTTGGACTAATGATTTTTTTTTCCTTTGGATTCAACTAAGGGTCTCACCTCAAAGCCCCTGAGTGGGAGGTTTTTATTCTTGTTTTGGTTTTAAATTTTATCCTCAAAATGAAGTTTCTAAAATATATGAACAATGTGGAAAGAATAGTGAATTGGAAATCTAAGAGCTGACCGTCTTTTTCAGGTTGTGCCCCTGACTAGCTGTGTGACTTTGGGAAATGACCCGACATGTTCTGCATAAATAGTTTCATCCCTAGAATGAGAACACAGCAACTAGATTTCCTTCCTACAACATGAATTCACATTTCTTTAGATTTCCTTCCTATAACCCGAATTCACATTTCTTTGGAATTATATCACCCTATTAACTGTGTTAAAATGGGTATTTTCTGTGTTGAGGGCCTATTTACTTATGCTTGCCTGGTTTAGTAACATGATATGGGATCACTATACGTTCCATTTCAGTAAATATTTCTTTCTTTATTAAATGGGTAGTAACTCTTCAGCAGTCCTTACTGACCTTATGAGCCATGTAATAGATGAGCCTATTATTGATCCCACTTCATATGAAATGCAAATGTTTCCATTTTTCCACAGATTTTAATGTTCTAATCATGACCTTGAAAAGAACTAATATGATATCATTTTGAAATGCTGGATTTTTACCTTATAATAATACACACACAAGGTATTTATTACATTGCTCCAAGCTGCCTTTGAGTATTTCCACCCCCAACTCATCTTAGAAGATCTTTTAGTAATTGTATTGCATAAGAATTCATACAAACATAACTGAACCTTTGGATAAGAGATGCTAATATTGCCAGCTTATGGCTTGTAAGGATATAGGAACTGCTAGAAGAGTGTAGTATATGAAATAGAATATTGATACTATATTAAGTCATTGAATTTGTCTATACTTGGGGATTCTATGTATATTGGATATTACTTTAGAATACTAGCAGATTTTATAAAAGTGATATTTAAAATTTTTTAAAAGATTTTATTTATTTATAAGAGACACACACACACACAGAGAGGCAGAGACATAGGCAGGCTCCTCACAGGGAACCAGATGCAAGACTCAGTCTCAGAACCCTGGGATCACGCCCTGAGCCAAAGACAGACTCTCAACTGCTGAGCCACCTAGGCATCCCTAAAAGTGGTTTTTCAAACTGATGTATATATAGCTCTGAGAATGGATTGAGGGTACATGAACAAGTATAATTTTACAAAATTGCATTATCAGATCAAGTTCATAGTTGATGTCAAACATAGATACACACACTCCAGTACAATTTCATATAATTATTAAGTGTTTTATTCTAATATATCCAAGGACAGAGGGTAATGAATGTTGTTTTAGTTTGTTATTACTAAGAAGTCATTAAGTGCAGTGCACATTAAAATAGGCACAGGTGTAAAACAGCCAGTGACTGTGTTAATTTATTAGTATTTATAATTATTATTTAACACACAGTACAGATTATGGAGAACATTTTATAAGGCATGTAGCTATTCCTGGGAGACTGGGGACATCTTAATGGCAATAGATAACTTTAAGAAAAGAGAGTCTTCAAGGGACTTGCTTAGTTTATTATGTGAATAGGATCAACTTTGACTAAGTTACTTAAAAGCTAATTATCTTTTGCTTTCCTCTCTCCCTATGGCTATCATCCTGAATGAAAGACATACCAGGCAAATGGAAATTTTAATATTGCCTCGACTTATTGCTTCAGTGCAGAAATAGTCTTTTTTTTTTTTTTTTTTTTTTAGAAATTGTCTTAAGAGTGATCATTAGGGGACCCTGGGTCCTGGCTCAGTCAGTTAAATATCTGACTCTTGGTTTTGGCTCAGGTCATGATTTTAGGGTCATAGGTCCAAGCTCTGTGTTGGGCTCTGCACTCAGCATGGAGTCTGCTGGAAATTCTCTCCCTTTCCCTCTGACTCTCTCCCTGTTCATGCACACACACACAAACACACACACTCTCTCTCTCTCTTTCTCTCTCTCAAATAAATACAATCTTAAGAAAAGTGATCATTAGCCAGTCCCTTTCTTGGTGAAGGAGACCTGGTATGTATGTCCTGTGGATCAGCATAAGTGACAAGGTGACCATATTCGTGGTTGGGATCAGTGGCATGTGTTAAAGTGTGTCTAAAAGACAGGGTCAGGTATTTGTCAGAAGCAAGTTGTTGTGTGCAGGACTTCTAGATCATGAACCCTGAATCATTGGGATTTTTTTTTAGAAGCTGCCAACCTCATGTGTGTTTTTAAAATACAACTTAAGATCTTCTTTTTATCATTGATTTTTAAGCAATTTGATTATTGTGTGATTACCTGCAGTTTCACTCATCTTGTTTTTGGGTTTATTGAGATTCATGGGTCTGTAGGTTTATAGTTGATCATATATGGAAAATTTTTAGCCATTTTCTCCAGCATGTTCTTGTCTCCCACTGCTCCCTTTTGGGGGTTTCCAGTTGCTTATATGGTGGACCATTTAAAGTTGTGCCACTGATCAAAGATGCTTTGTTCTTTTAAAAAATTTTATTTTCTGTTTCATTTGAGTAGTTCATATTGCTGTATCTTCAAATTCAACTATCTTTTCCTTTACATGTCTAATTTGTAATTAATCTCATCTGGTATGTTTATCATCTCCTATATTATAGTTTTTATCTCTCGAAGTCTATTTCAGGTCTTTTTATTTCCTTCATGTCTCCACTTAATTTGTTAACCATGTGAAATACAGTTACTATTTTAATGGCCTTACTTGCTAATTCTAATATCTGTGTCAGTCACTCTCAATATAGATCATTTATTGTTTCTATGTATTCCTGATAATATTTGACTACTCCCAAACATTGTTTTATGTTATTGGATGCTGGAAACATTGTGTTCCTGTAAATACCTTGAGATTTGTTCTGGGACACCATTAAATTTCTTGGAAACAATTTGAGTCATTAGGGTCTGGTGTTTAAGATGTCCTAGGTAGAAATTGTGTTTAGTCTAGGACCAGTTAACCCTCAAACTTGGAGCAAAACTGGTCTTGCTTCTGAACTCAGTACCTTGTGAATTTGCAATTCTTAACATAGTGGGTGGGAACAGGTGTTATTCCAGCTCAGTGTAAGCCCTAAGTATTGCAGCCCCTAATCTCATTGGGTTCTTTTTTTTTTACCTCATGTGTTTTCTTCCTTTACATGCTTTCTTCATTAGTTTGCTGAATACTTAAAGAAAATTCTCAGTAGATCTTTAGAATTCTCCCTGTTGCAGATCTTGGCTAGACTGTTCTATAATCTTTGGCTATCTTGGTCTCTCTGGACTCACAGTTCCATTGCCTCAACTTTTCAAAACATTGATGAGAAACATTAGCATCAGTGCTAAACTGCTCAGTTATCAAGTCCAGATATGAGAACAGCTGTGTAATATCCTTTAGGTGACCCCAGACCAGGAAGTCATAAACAGCTATTGCTGAATGTTATATGGTTGTGATCATGTTTTTGTTTTGTTTTGTTTGATAGCATTGTGTGTCTATTAGTTAATAGTAACCTGTGCAAGAGGAAAAATGATATTTAACTGATGTGAAATGTTATGGTCAAAGTAATTGTTGAAGTAGGATCAAGCTCACACCATACCTTTGGCCAAATTTGAGATGATACAAAGTAATCAGATTTGAGGTAAAATGTTAGGTATTATAACTATTATGTAAATAAGCGTAGATCTAACCTTTATCATTTGGGAATATATTGACCTATGGTAACCTAGCATTACTGCTTTTTAAAGAAATAGAAGTAATTTGGTGTTTCTGTGGGATGATAATATCATTAACTCTGGTAGAATTGCTACTCTTCACCTTGTTAAGTTCAATTAATGACTGTTCTGTCATGGGAAAAAATATAACACATTGCCCGTGTACTTATGATGGGACCATGGGATTATGACCGTTAAGGAACCTGATTATCAAAATGATTTTGTACTTGCTCTAGGTTCATGTAGAGCTTGGTGATAAAGTCATTACAACTAAGTTTTTCTTTTAAAATATTTGCTGTATTATGCTTTCCCATTTCCCATTCTTTATCATTCTATCATTTCTTATGTGTCCCTTTGGCTATAGCATTTAGGAGCAGTACCTTTATTAAATAATATTCTTTAGCTTTGGGTTATGATTTATTTTTCATATATTCTTCAGAAACTCTTTGAAGTTTTCTTTATTTGCATAGAATCCTATTACCTTACTCCCACATCCAACTACATCAAAATTATTTTTCTTCATGTATTCATTTAATTGCCAAGAATATCAGTAATATTTTGCACTTGTTTTCAGTATCTATTAATAAATTTAAGTATTGAAAATACAGCAAATCACAACTGAAATGTTTTATTTATTTTTAAGACTTTATTTATTTATTCATGACACACACAGAGAGAGAGAGAGAGAGAGAGAGAGAGAGAGAGAGGGCAGAGACACAGGCAGAGGGAGAAGCAGGCTCCATGCAGAGAGCCCGATGTGGGACTCAATCCCAGGACCGGAGGATCACACCCTGAGCCAAAGGCAGATGCTCAACCACTGAGCCACCCAGGCATCCCCTGAAAGGGTTTTAAAGACTACTACATCGTCATCCAAGGATCAAAAACAATTTAAACAAAATTAATATATGATGCTATAAAAAAACTGAATAGGGCTTTTTAATGATTATTTGATACTTATATATTCAATTACATTTCATAGTAGAAAGACCTATAATGCTAACATAGAAAAGCAGCCTGTACAACTTATTGAAAATGATAGATTTAACAAAAACAATTTAAACAAAATTCAAAAACAATTCAAAAACAATTCAAACAAATTTAAAATGAAAACAATTTAAACAAAATTAATATATGATGCTATAAAAAACTGAATAGGGCTTTTTAATGACTATTTGATACTTATATATTCAATTACATTTCATAGTAGAAAGACCTATAATGCTAACATAGAAAAGCAGCCTATAAAACTTATTGAAAATGATAGATAATATAAAATGAATATTATTCTAAGGATATAGATCAACTAGAAAATAAGTTCATGCTGAAAAGGATAAAAATCATGCCTAAGAACTGGAACTGGTAACAATAGACCTGCTTTCAATTTAATGTTCAAATATGCAGTTTCTGTGTTTTGCAGGAAACTTGAAGCTAAAAAATTAATGAATGGTATTAGGTTTAAAATAACCTAGGAGACCTGGCAAAACAAAAATAAAATACTGTAGAGGAACATACACTCAGATGCTTTCACAGTCTAATTCAAATCACATGAGAAGAACAGTTTCCAGGAGCAGGGGTCAACAAAAGAACCAACAGCAGAAACAACCGCCTATTTGCAGTCACTGAATTAGCACCTGTGGACTCTAATTAGTATATTTACAATGCCAAAGAAAGAAAAGGGGAAACAAGCACATAAGGAATATACGAGATCAAAAACAGAAGGCAGATTTAAACAAAGATAAATGAGAAATTTACATTTAAAAAGTAAAAAACCCCAAAATTATATATAGATTCTTTCAAAGGCAGTGACTGGATTAAACAGGAGTTTAGATTGTGCACACAGCTGAAAAATGAATTGGTAAACTGGGTGTTAGAGACATAGTAAATTGAAATGTGTGAGTAAAGGATGAGCACTAATTTAATAGATTTTAGTAGATTTGCAGAATGGGAAGTGTGATTCAAAGAGATAATGTATGAAGCTTTTCTAGAGTAGATGAAAGATATGAATATTCAATTTCTAAACAACTCCACAAAAAATTCAGACATGCACAAAAATTATGTGCAAGATGCCAAAATGCTCATAGCTATGATTACATATGTAAAATGCATATATAAATATATGCATATATATGTGTACATATGTACGTATATGTATTAAATGACCTTCAAAAGAGAATGTTGAGTTACTTGCGTGATATTCATGCAGTGAATATAGCAGAGAGAAAATGGATTTACACTGAATTTATAGAAGCTGTATGATTGCACATGTCAATGTGGATAAGTTTCAAAACACAACATTGAAATAAAAGCAAATTGAGGAATGGTCCATTCAGCAAGACACTATATAAAATTTCCAAAATGTAAAAATCCTGTTGTCTTGTTTTGGGATCTACACGTGAGATAGCAATAGAAATATATGCAGAAAAATGACACATGCCAGACTAGGTACAATTTGTAACTGTGTGTGTGTGGAGGTGTGTGTCTAGCGAAATGATCAAAGGAATAAATGGGACTTTTTCAGGATTTTTATCATTTTCTTTTCCTGGAAAATTGGGGATAGAGTTATCTTTTTTTTTTCCACATTATCCTGTGTGCCCTTTAGATATGAAATAGTTGATCACTCTAAACAGAGAAAATGATATATAGTGCTGGAGATAGTAGCTATGACAGTAAGAAATTTTACTCAAAAAAGGGGAGGGATAAAATGAGATAGTAAGTACAAAGAAACAGGATTAGGTTGGTTTGTTTTTCAGGCTTTCTTGTTTTTTTGGAGGGGGGAAGAGAGCATGTTTGTATGCCTAAAGGTGTGACCCTTTGTAAAAGTGAATTCTTCAATATGTGGAAAAGAGGAAACCAGAGAATAAGGAGATATCCTACTGAAGGTAGGAACATGGGCCCTTTTCCCTTCCATTATAACCATCCATTCTGAATAATTCATACTAATTATTCATCACAGCTGCCATTTTGCAAACACAAGGTCTTCAGTGACACTGAAGGACATTATCCTTCTACCATTTTGTGCAGCCTTGGTGGATTGGTCAATATTTTAAATTTTAATTCCAGTATAATTGACACACAGTGTTTTATTTGTTTCAGGTATACAATAAACTAATCCAACAATTCTGTATATTACTCAGTGTTCATGACAAGTATGCTCTTAATCCCATTTGTCTATTTCACCCATCCTCCCCCCCCCCCTTTGGTAACTGTCAATTTTCTACAGGTCAAGAGTCTGTGTTTTGGTTTGTCTCCTTTTTTCTTGTTCACTTGTTTTATTTTGTTTCTTAAATCATGCATATGAGAGAAATTATATGGTATTTGTCTTACTCTGACTTATTTCACTTAGAATTAAATTCTTTAGATCCATCCATGTTGTTTGCAAATGGCAAGGTTTCATTCTTTATTCCTGAGTAATTCTCCCCATCATCTATATAAATATACATTTTATTCATCTACTTATCGATTGATGGACACTTTGGTTGTTTCCATAATTTGGCTGTTGTAAATAATGCTGCAATAAATACAGGAGCACATATATCTTTCAAATTAGTGTTTTTGTTTTCTTTGGGTAAATACCCAATGGTGGAATTACTACATCATATGGTAATTCTTTTTAATTTTTTGAGGAACCTCCATACTGTTTTCCACAGTGACTGCACCAATTTGCATTCTTACCAATAGTGAACAAGGGTTCCTTTGTTCTCCACATCCTGGCCAATGGTGGGTATTTTAGTCAAAAGTCATTTATTTTTGATATTCCCAGCTGTAGCATATAACCCAAGCTAGATAGTGGTGGTGTTGGGCTAAAGCTAGACCTACAATAATTCAGTTGTTGAAAGGAGATATTTTGCAGAGTGGCTGAGTTAAGCATCTGCCTTAGGCTCAGGTCATGGTCTCAGGGTCCTGGGATTGAGCCTCATGTTGGGCTCCCTACTCAGTGGTGAGGCTCCTTCTCCATCTTCCTCTTCTCATGTTCTCTCTCTCTCTCTCTCTCAAATAAACAAATAAAATCTTTAAAAATAAGATATTTCTCTCCCACAGAATAACTTATGCCAGTTCTGGTTTATAAGGTCATTCAAAGATCTAGGGTATTCCCCTCTCATTTACCCACTGTTCACTAGGGTCTTGTCCTTGTGTACTTGAACACGCTAGGTTTAAAGTGTTCCTGTGTTCTAGCTAAAGACAGGATGGGGTAGCAGCTACTGAAGCACTAAGACTAGGCTGAAGATTGGCCCACATCACTCACGCAAGAAGAATCCAGTTACATGGTCATGTGAACTGGGAAGGGGAAGCTGAGAAATGTAGTCATGAGATTGGTAAAGAAAGTAGAGGACTTGATCAGACCATTTGTTTTTCATTTCACCAAGTCACTTTGCTTTCTTCATGGGTTATGAATCTTGACCTGAAGACACAGAGAAAAGGGAGTTTAGAAGTGCCAGGAGCAAGCTTAAACCCTCCTTTCTGCCTCCTACATCAGTGCAGCACATGATTTTGGTCTTTTCTGATGTGAGGTTTCTCAGTTTCCCTTCAATTCCTCTAGCACCTTTATGTAAATATAATACATACTTTCTTTGCTCAGATTAACCAGATTTGAGTTATGTGGCTTGCATACAAAGACTGTATCTTTAATACAGCCTAAAGAATAAATGGCTGAGACGCCCAGGTCGCTCAGTTGGTTAAGCATCTGACTCTTGATTTCAGCTCAGATCATGATCTCAGGATCCTAGGACTGAGCCCCACATTGGGTTCTGCACTCAATATGGAGTTTGCTTGTCCCTCTCCTTACCCACCCCTGCCCCGCACTTGCTCTTATGCTCTCTCTCTCTCTCAAATAAAATCTTAAAAAATATTTTTAAGTTAAAAAAAGAATAAGTGGCTAAAATTGTAGCAAACTGTGGACATTCAGAGTATAGGCAAGATTATGCTTCAGTTATTTCTACTGAGCTACCAGGATCATCTTTCACCTTTAAATTGAGGATCTTCCCACATCACACCAGCAGGCTATTCATGCATATGTTCAGTTAGGTGGACTCAAATGCATTTGTAGATAGTTCTTGGATTATTATTTTATTATATCTCTTCCTTCAAAAACAACCACTCTTTACACTGCATTTAATATAAAGCTAGCAATATTATGTGCCATTTCTTGATAAAGCGTAATGCCACTTACATGTATCTATGAGTAAAGGTTTAGAGATAGCACACTGAGTCCTAGTTTTTCCTATTCCAGTCTTCTGAGAACTGCTGGTGTCTTGGGGCCCCTTCTGTTCATATCTCAGCCCTTTAACTTCATAGTATTTGATTTCTATCATTAGACACTTTCCTCTCTCATTGCTTAAAATAAGCTTGTCCTGGAAAACCTAATACTATTACCTGTAGCAAAGACAACTTTTTACTTCCTTTTCTACTCTTTAACCTCCTTGTAGATTGTGGTAAGAAAGGACCATCTACTTATAAATCTTTTGTTTTCTACTCAGAAGTCCAAAGCCATGAGAGAGGGTGTTTCCAATCAAATCTGTTCCATCCTGCCTTACCTCTCTTGGTATCACCTGTTAAGAACAAATCTGAAGCAGCAAAGAACAGTTGGGGGTCATCAGGATCATAGGCAAAGACCTATCAAGGACCAACTACCCTTCCTCAATTTCACTGGTCTTGAGCTCTGATGTAGGAGGCTGGAAACTCCCATGAGAAATTTCTGAACAAGAATACTTGCTTTGTATCATCTTGAAAAAATATTAATAAGCAAATGCTATTCTCCTCTATTACAATATATACTGTACTCACTAAACTATTCTTTAAACAGCAGGCATATAAATCACACTCTACTTAATCGCACTTGGTCCAATGAAGACATTTTTTCATTATTAATAGAAACTGAATTTTATGCCACATTCATGATAGTAATTGTAGCAATATCTTGTTCTCTATCAATGATAAGTTTTGGAACAGTGAGTTTAAGATGCTATTGAACTTTCAACAAGCTTCTCATATTCCTGACATTTTTTCATGCGTGCTTCCCAGAAGAGGAAGGGAGGCATATAAAAGTGTGGTGTCAAGGAAGTTACTAACTTTAGGGAAAAGGGCACTGAATATGAACATAATATGATTTGTTAATATATTAAGAGTCAGAAATTGGGAGTATCTAGAATTTGTGTTAAATACATGTCAAAATTTGAAAGATAAAAAGGTTCCCTACGATGCTCATGGTTCATCACTTAAAAGCTTTTAATACTGAAACTCTACTGAATGAAAATTAAAATATAAAAATGATGAGTAAACCCATCCATCCCCAAAAAAACTCCTAGAAGAGCTTTTTGAAGTGAATGTCAAGGTCATTGTTAGCAGAGCATCTAACAAGTTCATTATTTTGTCAATGTCGCTAAACCAAATGGCCTTGGAATAACTAGTATTTCTATTCAAACTACGTTTGTAGAAGTAGTAAATTTTTTTCAATACTATTTCCAAATTTGGGCAAATTCAATATGGTCACTTTTTCCCCCCTGAAAAACCCAGGTTATAACACTTAAACTTATGCGTCATATGTTTTTATTTTTTTACATATCAGAAAGTGAGAAAATATTTTTAAAAACCAGGACTTAACATTTATTTCTAAGCTGCCACAGATTTATGTTCTGAATTGCAATGAATACATACAAATAATTGCATATAGTCATTATTTGAATTTGCATTTAAAGTGGTTTCACATACTAAAACACAAGGCTATCCAATCAAATGATAACAATTTATATTGAAAATAACAAAAGAATTTATAATTGTAATCTTTTGTGTGTCACTGCCTAAATGACTTTTAGGATTTAATTAAAAACTTCCTTTGTAGACATCTACAATAGTTCCATAATTTAGTTCACTATAGTAATTTGAGGAGAGGAGAAAAATTATTACTAATTAATTTTAAAGCTCTTTCCATTGGTGCCTTTACTTACTACCCCTTTAGCTTAGAATTTAGAAATTATTATTTTTTTCTAAGGAAAAAGTAGAAATGGACAAAGAATTAAACAGTTTTGTCTTCCTTAATAAGACCTTTCATGGGAACCCCTGGGTGGCTCAGCAGTTGAGTGTCTGCCTTCAGTTCAAGGCATAATCCTGGGGTCTGGGATCGAGTCCCACATCAGGCTCCTTGCAGGGAGCCTGCTTCTCTCTCTGCCTATGTCTCTGCCTCTCTCTGTGTCTCTCATGAATAAATAAGTTCTTTTTAAAAAGAGGTTTCATGATTGAATAAAACTGTGTTTTAGGGAAACAAAAATGTGACCCTGACTACACATCTAAATCCTTACTTTTTATAGCATTTCCCTAATCTTGAGCATTTTATATATCAATGCCATGGCAGATACCCCAACAAAACCTGTAGATCATAAATTATAAAATTATAAAACTCAAAATCTCTATCACTATCCTTTGTGGTAAAAATCGCTTGCAAATCATTAACATATCACTTAACATCCAAATTTGTATCAGTTTAGATTAATTCCAGTGAGACAGCATAATTTAACACCTAATAAATAAAATTATAGATAAATAAAAAGTATATAACCCCCTAATCACAATGTGATTATTTTTAGAAAAGATACGTGAAATGTGTGTGTGTTTCAAAAATGTATGACATAAACATTCCAAGGGACCAGTATTTTTTAGTTCTGGGGTTATTTATTTATTTATTTATTAAGAGAGGGAGAGAGGAAAGGAACAGATGAAAAGAGACAATCTCAAGCAGACTCCATACTGCATAAAAGGCCCAACACAAGGCTCTATCCCATGACCCCAAGATCATGACCTGAGCTGATATCAAGAGTCAGAGGTTCAACCAACTGAATCACACAGGCACCCTTAATTATAAATCATTATGCTTTGGGTAGTTAAGTAGACATTTATTTCATTATAACAACCAGTTTAAATGCCCACTTTTAAGAATATGTAAATAAGTTTTTTATAAAGATTCTTTATCAAACCATGTGAAATACAATCACCTGAAATTCAGTAAGGTTTAATCTAATAAATTGGAATTTGTCAAATGGAATTTGACATAAACTTGTATTTTAAAAACATGCATGCATTTAATGCATATGTACATATACACATTTAAGTTAGAGAAGAAGCTTTAAATTTTATTTTTAAACTATTATTTCATATTTTTATGTATAAATCATATGATAATTTAACTATTAACTATTATTTAACTACTATTATTTCTTTTAGTAATGTCTCTACTCAACATGGGGATCAAACTCACAACCCTGAGATTGAGTCACATGCTCTACTGACTGAGCCAGCCAGTGGCCCCTAGTTAGAAGAGAAGGGTAAGTTACAGAGGAACAGAGTAAGATGTGATAAAACTGTACAAATAAACTGGGTGGAAAAAACATATATATTAACAAATAATAATGCACTACTGTTAACTACACATTTTTGATGTTGGAAGCACTGGGTGTATAAATTCGAATGTTTTGCCTAGGGCCCAATAAATTGTACATTATAGAGGAATTTCCTTTCATACTCTATTTTGTAATTGTTAGGAGTCTTTGTATGCAAGCCACATAACTCAAATCTGGTTAATCTGAGCAAAGAAAGTATGTATTATATTTACATAAAGGTGCTAGAGGAATTGAAGGGAAACTGAGAAACCTCACATCAGAAAAGACCAAAATCATGTGCTGCACTGATGTAGGAGGCAGAAAGGAGGGTTTAAGCTTGCTCCTGGCACTTTATTTATTTATTCATGATAGTCACACAGAGAGAGTCAGAGAGGCAGAGACACAGGCAGAGGGAGAAGCAGGTTCCATGCAGGGAGCCCGACGTGGGATTCCATCCTGGGTCTCCAGGATCGCGCCCCAGGCCAAAGGCAGGCGCCAAACCGCTGCGCCACCCAGGGATCCCTCTTTACGCTGTATTAATATAATTGTAGTGAGAGGAGAGTTCTTACAGAGTATTTTTACTTTTGTTTGTTTCTGGATGATCTGGCTTGTGACACTACTTTGATGTCTGAATGTCTTACTACAGCTCTCATCATTTGGACCAACTTCCATAAGAACGGATGACCTTTAGTTCTTCCTTTGAGTCAGCAGGAAATGCTGGCATGTCCATAAGATTGCACATGGTGATTTTCACTAATATTTGAGAGAAGATTCAGGGTTGTATTGGATTTAAGTATTTTGGAAAATCTCCCATGTTCTTCTTTTGAATATTTGATCACACTGTGATTTTCTTCTTGAGCCTCAATGCATAGTGTGTTAGAACTTCAAATATCTACAAGGCCTGAAATCTAATCATCTAATCTCTACTTTTTACTAGACTGTTCTAAGTCAATTTTTATGAAACTTAGTGGCTCCATTTGTAAAATACACAACTATTTTGCACAATACGGGTCCATGTGAATTGAGATGACATATATACTATGTGGTGTCTGCTACATGATATGTTGCACAATGGAAGATGGTTAAATCTGAGTTTGTCAGCTGGAAATTTATTTTTTTTTGTGTGTGTGTGTGTGTGCACGCACAACAAATCATTGCTCAACTGGAAACTTTCAGTGAAAATGCTCAGAAGTAGGCTTCTCCATAGCAGTGGTCTTTAAACTGGGGGAGCACTTCCCAGGTTCTAAACTTCTATTTCCCTTCTGGATGGGTCAAACTGAATGGGCCCAAAGTCAGCTTCATCCCAGATTGCCAGTCTTCATTCCTGTCTCTGCTTTCACATCATCATTTTCCTGTTATATGCCAAAGACAGACATTATAAGCACCCTGGTTTTTAATCCACAGCAACTCCAACCCCCAAAGTGTAAAATCTCAAAGGTGAACAAGAGGCACACAATCAAAGTGTATGTCTCCAAATAATCTGATAATGATCTAATAACAAAACTTCTTGTAAGACAGGTGATTTCCAATTTGCTTTCAGTGAAATGGAAGAGTAATCAAGCTTCCAGCTGATAGGACAATTGCTAGAAGACTATCACCATAACAACATGATTATTTTAGGGAATTAAGCATCATAAAAGCTTAATTCCCTTCCCATCAACTTATTTAGCTGAAAAAGCTTCCTCACCTTTCACTTCCATAAAATAAAAGTATAGGGATGGAACTGATGGAGAACCCTAGCCTAGCAAAAATAATCTTCCCATCTGGATATATGAACTAATTAAAACCTGCTCCATCCGAGTCATTAACAGAAGAATTTTCAATAAAACTATAATGATGGTGTATCTAAAAAACATATTTGTTATGAAAGAACTCATTCCAGAGCATGTTTTAATATAGCCTTATGTAGCACCAATGAAAACTTGATTCTCTGTATCCTTGTTGCAGGTGTCAGGGTTAGTGAGGCCTAGGCAGTAGACTGTGCAAGAGAACACAGGCTCTCACGTCTGTAACAGGAACTGCTCAGTGTGGTGTCTGCTTGTTCTCACTGTGAAATCCCCATATCCCCCACCCCAAGTCCCTCTTTCACCCAGGAGCAGCTTCAGCCTAGCTTCTGGTCTTGGTCTGTTTGTTTCAAGCAGAGGTGAGATTAGTGAGTGTCAAGTCAGAGGGCTGAAGAGCATGTGGAAGTTAAAAAGAAAGTCAAAACTGGTTTCATGGTCCCCAAAGTTTAGAGAATTGTTACTAATATTAGTATTCACCTCAGGGCAACAACTTTATATAGCCCTAGTTGTTCTTAGCTGTAACTGTTCTTAAATGGAGAAGACTAGGGACTAACTATATATATATATATATATATATATATTTTTTTTTTTTTTTCAAAACACACAGGACCATAACTCCTCTCTGCACCCTGGCAGATATCCAGGTGTTGTCATTATTCTGTCCCATTTTATCCCTCAATTGAAATAGCAGCAAAGCCATGTCAGGCTGCATTTTTTTCAGTGTGGAGAAAAAGGTGAAAATATAAATTCTTTTCTCAGTGTTTACCAGTAATCACATGAAACATAATGGTTATACTTAAGCCTGAAAAATAGATAAGAGGTGATGCTTAATTGCCATAGAGTATATGTGTCCTATATTTGTAGTTACACAGATTTTTCCTATATATTAGAATTTTAAAAATTATTTGACAATGAAAAAGTAAGACAATTGTATTTTATCGTTTCAGAATAAGAATACTAGATATGCAATAGCACCATTTAGGGCATTTTATCTTTCTTTGCAGCTATGCTTTGCTTTTCTTCACTTTCCACTACTAATAAGTTTTTCCACTTTAAAAATTATAGAGATGTAGACAAAATTTGACATATTTTTGCCCAATTATTTCTAATATTTCAGATTATAGTTTCAAGATAAACTGTTACATGTTCACACAAAGAATAAATTCTCCTTTCAAATAATTCTTCGATGAGCTTCTCTGGTACAAAAAAATACCTAATTATTTGCCTCCATCCAGACTGATCCCTTGAGCTAATAAAGATGACCTTGTGGCCTTGTACATATAATTCCTCACATAAATTTCACTTATTTAACCTCAAAAACTGTATTTTCACTTTCTCTTTAAAAGCGTTTTTCATATTTGAAAATTTACAACTTTAAGGATATCAAACATAGGCAAGCTGGAGAAACCTCAGTGGGACTTGGAGATATAATAGCACAGCTTCACTGCACAAGATTCTGCACAAACATATAAAAAGTAGTGGCAATGAAACTGTAAAAGAACCTCTCAATAATAACCTCTTTAAAGACCCTACTATTTCTAGTAGGGAAGTGTCTCCAGTTCTCTTAATACTAATACAGTTCAGTTGACTCACACCTACTTCACCTTGGATTCTTTCTTCATGTTCAAAAACACACATTGTGTCAGACATACCCTGGGATGGATCTCTCTAATGCTCAGCCCATAGGGTCCATGCCTTGTCTACCCTTTCTCTTGAGCATGAGCAGGACCAGTACCTTGCTTTTAGATGATGTAATATAGTAAAGATGATGGAATGTCATTTATGGCAAAAGTGAAGGGACTTGACAGATGTAGCTAAGACCCCAAATTAATAGATTTTTAATATTCTAGGTGAGCCTGATTTAATCAGTGAAAATCTTAAAAGTTGGACCAAGTTTTCCTGAATTGAAAGGTTCCAAGTAGCAGAGAATTTTATTGTCTTAATGGGTGGGGGGGGTGGGGGTTCATGTCCATGTGTCAAGGAGCTGTGAGTGATATTCAGGAGCTACAGGGAGCCTGTGATTGCTAAAAACAGTAAGAATCCATAGCCCTCAGTTCCATAGCTGCAAGGCAGTGAATTCTGTCAACAGCTTAAGTGTAGAAGTAGACCCCTCCCCAGTTTAGCCTCTAGATGAGAATGCAACCCAATCAATACTTTGATTGTAACCTTGTGAGACTTGCTAAGTGTTGCCTGCACTCTCAGCCCATAGAGATTGTGACTAAGTGGTTATTTTAAGCTGTTAAATTTGTAGTCATTTGTTATCTAGAATAAGTAAACTAATACACCTATGTTTCAGAGAAGAGATTGACTGCAAGAACCTTGCTATCCAAGAGGTAGTCCAAGTCAATTGATATTAGAGTTACTATTTAATATTAACCTTAGTTATTATTAGAGTTATTGTTTATTAATCTTGCCTTAGTTAACCAGTTTGATAATTTTACCTTCATAGTTTCTTCTGTAATCAGTTTTAAACTGTAAGCTCAATGTAAATATGCTTATTAATGTTTCTTTAAAATATATGTGGTCTTCTTGCAAAATATTTGTTGTATTTGAATACATTGCTCATCTGTAATAGCATTTGGTTAAGGTGAACCATATCTGGCTTCCACAGAAGAGGATTGGTGTTTTTCTGCTCCATCTGTCTATATCCCACCTTGATGAAAGACTGTATATTGTAGAAGAGTGGTAGAGAAAGACATTTAAATGCTAGTTGGTGGCTGTAGCCAGTAGATTAATTTGTAACAGTGGAGGTCATTTAGCACACAAGAACTGTTTCCCTATCTCCATTTCCCCTTCTCTCTCAAGATATTGTTTTCCATAATACATATGAAACTCCTTGAAAAGCATAGCAGTCTACATATAAAGGATTATGAACCCATAAAATTATGTTTTTGATACCTTATGTGATGCAAATGACAAAATGAGGGAGCTAAGTGTAATGACATCAGTCTTAGGATTTGTGCAGCAGGGCCACTGATCCCTTGGAGACTATAAAGTGGGTAATTTAGAGCCCCGGTTCAGTATGTAGGAATCTGTCTGCTGCAGCCCTCTTGTTGTCAGATGCAACTTGTTTTGTGCTCTGTCACTGACATGTTGTTTTGCATGTTTATGGCTGGCACCATCTGGATTGTCTGGTTTACCTCACATCCTCACATACTTCAGTTTCCTATCTCATCTCCTATATGCTCCATTCTGCACCAGATGATTCTGCTTCCCTGACACCATTTCTCAGGCAAAAGACTACAGGGCACAAACCAACTCCACACAGCCACTATTTGTTTCTATCAGCTCATCTAGTGGCTTGATGGCAGCAAGGAGTTCCCTTGTAGCAGCCACAATTTGGTTATTTTGAATAGAGCTCTCTGCTTACCTATTTAGCAAAGCCAAAACCAGATTAGATATCTATGTTTCATAAAATCATATGAACATTCATTTATTCTTCCATAAATTCATTTGTTAACAACCAGCCAGGCTTTGTACTAAGTTCTGAAAACACAAAATTATATGTCCTTGCCTTCAAAGATTTTATACTATGTTGAGGGTGAGGAAGGGATATCAAATATATCTCAGCTCCTATATGCCCTGTTGCTCACAATCTCATTAACCCTGAAATCTGTATCGCTGGCATCATTTTTCAAGAGAAAGATTACCAAGGAAATGATTCACTTAGCTTTGCATGGGGTACCTCCAACTTTCCTACAAACTTACTCCATGTAACCATGGTGGGAACAAGTCCAATATATAAATAATACGAAGAAGGTGTTCATTGGGACACCAGGAGAGGTTACCTGATGCATACGGAGTGATTTTCAGGAAGGTCTACCTGAGGATTGTTTGGATGAAGGTTAATACCACTGTATAAAGTCTTAGGAGTAATGAGGCACTGATGCTGTCCTTAGTTTTAAATGCAAATGGGCAAATAGGCAAAAAAAAAATGTTGATTATGCTGAACTTGAGGTGGTTATACCAGGTCTTCTGCAAGACTGTACTCGCTGTTTGCCCCCTCCCTTTTGATTCATATGTTGAAAGTTTTCTCAGATGTCTTAATTTCTCATTATATAATCCATGTGTCAGTTCAGACTCCTTGCTCTGTGAAGCTCTTGTCATCTGCTGATGGTACATTCTCCTGTGACTAAAAGCTTTGCCCACATACCCCACCCCTACCCCCAATTTCTGTGAATTCCGGAGTCTTATGTTATCATGGCACTTTCTTCGTCTGGATAGATGACACTCCCATGTGTTTTCTTGACATCTATTTCAAGGTCCTCAAAATGGTTCACTGATACAAAGGCGAATGTAGACTTTGTTGAGTGTATCAAAGAGGAGATGAATAAAGGTGAATGGAAGAGGGAGAGGAAAAAAAGCACAGCAGATATATTCAAAGTCCTGTCTTTTCTCCCAGAGATCCCTTTGAGCTGCCCCAGTGCCGTGGTCCTGTACCTGTGGCCCTTTTCCTGCAATGAGTTCAGACTCATGGCTTCTCTTCCCTCTAGTGTTAAATGGCTTTTCATATGTCTTTGCAGAATTAGAGCTCTCTCTCTTTGGAAGCCTGTGTGCTAGCTTGAAGCCACGGACACATTTCATTGCAAACTCATATTAAGAAATTATCTCAAAGACAGTGTTTTTCTCCAAAGTCTACCCATGAACTTGCTGGTCTTTAAAAAATTATGGGATTGACTTTTTGAGTAAGTATATCATATATGAAGTTCATGGGTTAGACTTTGGAGAAAAGTTAAGAAAATATTCAAAGCTGAAAAGTACCTCTAAATTTGCCTTATTTATCAGAACTCACTGTCAGTACCACCCTGCCTCCCCCCAAGCTCAAAGCCTGTGTTCCATAGATGTCGAAACAGTCACAAGTACCTTATGCTGGGGAAACAGCATAGGCATTACAGAGAAGTGAATTTACATTATTTAACAGTATTGTATTTACTTAAATCTTACAGATATTAAAGCACAAATTTAATGATCAAGTCATTTAAAAGGACTATTGCTTTTGTGACTGTACATAGTCTTGTTTAGTATATAGCAGTTTATATATACTTCATTAGAGTCTGAGCTCAGATTCTGGGATGAGAATTGGCTGAGATGTGTCCTTAGAAATCATTTGTCCTGTCCTCAGTTCCCTAAAAATTCCAAAGCATTTAAAATTTGCAATTCACTGCTTGTTTCACAGGACATTCTGGGTAGTTTCATAACCTAATTTATCTCAGGTCCTTCATCAAGAAGGAAATAATACCAAAGCACACATGCAGAGTGCTCAAGTATGTATCTTTAGGATGGGAGATGTGTCACAACTTTTGTAAATGCCTTCTTGCCCACAGTGTGTGCCCCCACTTCTGCGCGGCACCCTTGCTGGTGTATCTCATCTGTGAAGGGAGCTAGCAGTAGATTGGAAATAGATGCATGTGTTTTGAACTAGTTTATCAGCACATAAACCCTTCAGATGTAATTACCATTGCTTCATGATAGGCTTTCTGGGCAACTTCTAATGTACAGAATTATTTGTTTCATTAGATGGCATTTTTCCTTCCTCTTTTTTCCTCATCTTAAATAAATCCTATTAAGATGCACAG
This sequence comes from Canis aureus, assembly GCF_053574225.1. Taxonomy (NCBI): domain Eukaryota; kingdom Metazoa; phylum Chordata; class Mammalia; order Carnivora; family Canidae; genus Canis; species Canis aureus. The sequence goes on along the minus strand of NC_135611.1, from coordinate 7,855,094 downwards.
GAAAGGTTTTGTGGACTTCCCTGTTGATCCTGAGGGTGTCAGAGGATTAAATATAAAATAAAATTGCTATTTTTCCCTTTTCACACAAGAGCCATCTATTCAACCAAGAGAGAGGCAGACATCTCTCCCAGAGCACCTTGGCGTGCAGTGAAATATTGGTATTCGAATTAGAGTCTAATCAGGAGAAGCAGACAAAGTGACGTGTTTCAGCCTTGTCTTTTTTGTAGCCAATTACCCCAGACTCCTAGTGTTCATGTCTTCCATGCACTTTCTTTAATTAGCACTTTAATAGCTCGGCTTCAGAGAGTTGGTTCTGGAGAGAACTTTCCCGAAGCTGCCAAATGGTCACAAGCAGGAGGTGATTAAATTTAGTCTCAAGCACGAGGCATCTGCATGCCTTCTTTGTATCACAGTGTGCTTTTTGAGATGTGTTCTCAATAACTCCTGACCAGAGGGATGGGATGCTGTCAGTAAATGCATTTGAAAAAGCTGCCTAGCGTCATCAACCACTGTCTGTATACTATTGATTTAGATCAATTTTCATAATAAGGTTATTGACTCTCCATTAAGCACTGGTTTATGTTAGACGGAAAAGAAAAAAAAATATTTGTGCAGAGATTATTGTTTTATTAGCCTTGAACCTAAAAGAGGAGAGGAAAAAAAAAAAAACAACCCTGGGCTTCAACTTTTTATTAGCCCTTCATGTTTTAATTATGGATGGGGCTCACTAAAATGTTCTTTGCTTTAGAGGCTTAACCCTTTTCATTATATACACTGATTGAATTCTATGCAAATTGTGTTGATAGCCAATAATTAAACCAAGAAGAAAACCTCATTTTAATGCATCTCACAGGATTTGATGCAGTAATTTCCATAATACAATGTTAAGAAACACAGCCTCTATGGAAATTTGATGATTCATTCTTCTAAAACTGGGTTTTATTTTTTCATATTTAACATCTCTGAAGTTAGGGTGCATATGATGATAAACATGACAAGAAATAGCTTGTTTTGGAGGATATAAAATAATGGTGTGCCTTGCTATCAATGCCATCTCATATATAGTATATTGTTTTCTGCTTAATACTTGTCTTACCATAAAACACAACTTGCATTAAAAAAGTATTACTTTTTTGACTTAAACAGTTTATTACATCTAATTTATTTGAATCAAGATAATTTTCCTGCTGGTATGTACACAGTTCAAATTTAAACAATCTGAGGGAGGAGCACGATGGCGGAAGAGTAGGGTCCCCAAATCACCTGTCTCCACCAAACTACCTAGAAAACCTTCCAATCATCCTGAAAATCTATGAATTCGGCCTGAGATTTAAAGAGAGACCAGCTGGAATGCAACAGTGAGAAGAGTTCGCGCTTCTATCAAGGTAGGAAGACGGGGAAAAAGAAATAAAGAAACAAAGGCCTCCGAGGGGGAGGGGCCCGCGAGGAGCCGGGCTGAGGCCGGGGCGAGTGTCCCCAGGACAGGAGAGCCCCGTCCCGGAGGAGCAGGAGCTGCACCGACCTTCCCGGGGGAAAGGGGCTCGTGGGGAGGTGGAGCAGGACCAGGAGGGCGGGGATGCCCTCGGGCTCCCGGGGACACTAACAGACACCTGCGCCCCGGGAGATGCGCCGAGCTCCCTAAGGGCTGCAGCGCGCACGGCGGGACCCGGAGCAGCTGAAGGGGCTCGGGCGGCGGCTCCGCGGAGGGGGGCTGCGGGGGGGAGCAGCTCGGGGGGCTCGGGCAGAGGAAGAGGCTCCGTGCAGAAGGGCCTGCGCGGTTCCAGGAGCAGCTCGGAGGGGCTCGGGCGGCGGCTCCGCGGAGGGGGCTGCGCGGCCCGGGAGCGCGAATCCACCAGCGCAGGCCCCGCAGCACAGGGCGCCGGGACACAGCCCAGGATCCGGCCTCCCCCGGGACAGGCAGAGGCCGGGAGGGCCCAGGACAGCGAGGACGCTCCTGCCCCAGCTGAGCAGATCAGCGGCCCCGCCCGGAGCCTCCAGGCCCTGCAGACGGAGTTCCTGCCGGAGCTGAATCCAGGTTTCCAGAGCTGCCCCGCCACTGGGGCTGTTCCTCCTGCGGCCTCACGGGGTAAACAACCCCCACTGAGCCCTGCACCAGGCAGGGGCACAGCAGCTCCCCCAACTGCTAACACCTGAAAATCAGCACAACAGGCCCCTCCCCCAGAAGACCAGCCAGACTGACAACTTCCAGGAGAAGCCAAGGGACTTAAAGAACACAGAATCGGAAGATACACCCCTGTGGTTCTTTTTTTTTTTTGTTTTTGTTTTTTTTTTTGTTTTGTTTTGCTTTTTGATTTGTTTCCTTCCCCCACCCCCCCTTTTTTTCTCCTTTCTTTTTCTTTCTCTTTTTCTTCTTTTTTTTTCTTTCGTTTTTTTTTCTCTTCCCTTTTTTTTCCTCTTTCTCTTTTCTTTCCTTCTTTCTCTCCTCTCTTTTTCTCTTTTTCCCATTACAACTTGCTTTTGGCCACTCTGCACTGAGCAAAATGACGAGAAGGAAAACCTCACCTCAAAAGAAAGAATCAGAAACAGTCCTCTCTCCCACAGAGTTACAAAATCTGGATTACAATTCAATGTCAGAAAGCCAATTCAGAAGCACTATTATACAGCTACTGGTGGCTCTAGAAAAAAGTATAAAGGACTCAAGAGACTTCATGACTGCAGAATTTAGAGCTAATCAGGCAGAAATTAAAAATCAATTGAATGAGATGCAATCCAAACTAGAAGTCCTAACGACGAGGGTTAACGAGGTGGAAGAACGAGTGAGTGACATAGAGGACAAGTTGATAGCAAAGAGGGAAACTGAGGAAAAAAGAGACAAACAATTAAAAGACCATGAAGATAGATTAAGGGAAATAAACGACAGCCTGAGGAAGAAAAACCTACGTTTAATTGGGGTTCCCGAGGGTGCCGAAAGGGACAGAGGGCCAGAATATGTATTTGAACAAATTCTAGCTGAAAACTTTCCTAATCTGGGAAGGGAAACAGGCATTCAGATCCAGGAAATAGAGAGATCCCCCCCTAAAATCAATAAAAACCATTCAACACCTCGACATTTAATTGTGAAGCTTGCAAATTCCAAAGATAAGGAGAAGATCCTTAAAGCAGCAAGAGACAAGAAATCCCTGACTTTTATGGGGAGGAGTATTAGGGTAACAGCAGACCTCTCCACAGAGACCTGGCAGGCCAGAAAGGGCTGGCAGGATATATTCAGGGTCCTAAATGAGAAGAACATGCAACCAAGAATACTTTATCCAGCAAGGCTCTCATTCAAAATGGAAGGAGAGATAAAGAGCTTCCAAGACAGGCAGCAACTAAAAGAATATGTGACCTCCAAACCAGCTCTGCAAGAAATTTTAAGGGGGACTCTTAAAATTCCCCTTTAAGAAGAAGTTCAGTGGAACAGTCCACAAAAACAAAGACTGAATAGATATCATGATGACACTAAACTCATATCTCTCAATAGTAACTCTGAATGTGAACGGGCTTAATGACCCCATCAAAAGGCGCAGGGTTTCAGACTGGATAAAAAAGCAGGACCCATCTATTTGCTGTCTACAAGAGACTCATTTTAGACAGAAGGACACCTACAGCCTGAAAATAAAAGGTTGGAGAACCATTTACCATTCAAATGGTCCTCAAAAGAAAGCAGGGGTAGCCATCCTTATATCAGATAAACTAAAATTCACCCCAAAGACTGTAGTGAGAGATGAAGAGGGACACTATATCATACTTAAAGGATCTATTCAACAAGAGGACTTAACAATCCTCAATATATATGCTCCGAATGTGGGAGCTGCCAAATATATAAATCAATTATTAACCAAAGTGAAGAAATACTTAGATAATAATACACTTATACTTGGTGACTTCAATCTAGCTCTTTCTATACTCGATAGGTCTTCTAAGCACAACATCTCCAAAGAAACGAGAGCTTTAAATGATACACTGGACCAGATGGATTTCACAGATATCTACAGAACTTTACATCCAAACTCAACTGAATACACATTCTTCTCAAGCGCACATGGAACTTTCTCCAGAATAGACCACATATTGGGACACAAATCGGGTCTGAACCGATACCAAAGGATTGGGATTGTCCCCTGCATATTCTCGGACCATAATGCCTTGAAATTAGAACTAAATCACAACAAGAAGTTTGGAAGGACCTCAAACACGTGGAGGTTAAGGACCATCCTGCTAAAAGATGAAAGGGTCAACCAGGAAATTAAGGAAGAATTAAAAAGATTCATGGAAACTAATGAGAATGAAGATACAACCGTTCAAAATCTTTGGGATGCAGCAAAAGCAGTCCTAAGGGGGAAATACATCGCAATACAAGCATCCATTCAAAAACTGGAAAGAACTCAAATACAAAAGCTAACCTTACACATAAAGGAGCTAGAGAAAAAACAGCAAATAGATCCTACACCCAAGAGAAGAAGGGAGTTAATAAAGATTCGAGCAGAACTCAACGAAATCGAGACCAGAAGAACTGTGGAACAGATCAACAGAACCAGGAGTTGGTTCTTTGAAAGAATTAATAAGATAGATAAACCATTAGCCAGCCTTATTAAAAAGAAGAGAGAGAAGACTCAAATTAATAAAATCATGAATGAGAAAGGAGAGATCACTACCAACACCAAGGAAATACAAACGATTTTAAAAACATATTATGAACAGCTATACGCCAATAAATTAGGCAATCTAGAAGAAATGGACGCATTCCTGGAAAGCCACAAACTACCAAAACTGGAACAGGAAGAAATAGAAAACCTGAACAGGCCAATAACCAGGGAGGAAATTGAAGCAGTCATCAAAAACCTCCCAAGACACAAGAGTCCAGGGCCAGATGGCCTCCCAGGAGAATTTTATCAAACGTTTAAAGAAGAAATCATACCTATTCTCCTAAAGCTGTTTGGAAAGATAGAAAGAGATGGAGTACTTCCAAATTCGTTCTATGAAGCCAGCATCACCTTAATTCCAAAGCCAGATAAAGACCCCACCAAAAAGGAGAATACAGACCAATATCCCTGATGAACATGGATGCAAAAATTCTCAACAAGATACTGGCCAATAGGATCCAACAGTACATTAAGAAAATTATTCACCATGACCAAGTAGGATTTATCCCTGGGACACAAGGCTGGTTCAACATCCGTAAAACAATCAATGTGATTCATCATATCAGCAAGAGAAAAACTAAGAACCATATGATCCTCTCATTGGATGCAGAGAAAGCATTTGACAAAATACAGCATCCATTCCTGATCAAAACTCTTCAGAGTGTAGGGATAGAGGGAACATTCCTCGACATCTTAAAAGCCATCTATGAAAAGCCCACAGCAAATATCATTCTCAATGGGGAAGCACTAGGAGCCTTTCCCCTAAGATCAGGAACAAGACAGGGATGTCCACTCTCACCACTGCTGTTCAACATAGTACTGGAAGTCCTAGCCTCAGCAATCAGACAACAAAAAGACATTAAAGGCATTCAAATTGGCAAAGAAGAAGTCAAACTCTCCCTCTTCGCCGATGACATGATACTCTACATAGAAAACCCAAAAGTCTCCACCCCAAGATTGCTAGAACTCATACAGCAATGCGGTAGCGTGGCAGGATACAAAATCAATGCCCAGAAGTCAGTGGCATTTCTATACACTAACAATGAGACTGAAGAAAGAGAAATTAAGGAGTCAATCCCATTTACAATTGCACCCAAAAGCATAAGATACCTAGGAATAAACCTAACCAAAGATGTAAAGGATCTATACCCTCAAAACTATAGAACACTTCTGAAAGAAATTGAGGAAGACACAAAGAGATGGAAAAATATTCCATGCTCATGGATTGGCAGAATTAATATTGTGAAAATGTCAATGTTACCCAGGGCAATATACACGTTTAATGCAATCCCTATCAAAATACCATGGACTTTCTTCAGAGAGTTAGAACAAATTATTTTAAGATTTGTGTGGAATCAGAAAAGACCCCGAATAGCCAGGGGAATTTTAAAAAAGAAAACCAGATCTGGGGGCATCACAATGCCAGATTTCAGGTTGTACTACAAAGCTGTGGTCATCAAGACAGTGTGGTACTGGCACAAAAACAGACACATAGATCAGTGGAACAGAATAGAGAATCCAGAAGTGGACCCTGAACTTTATGGGCAACTAATATTCGATAAAGGAGGAAAGACTATCCATTGGAAGAAAGACAGTCTCTTCAATAAATGGTGCTGGGAAAATTGGACATCCACATGCAGAAGAATGAAACTAGACCACTCTCTTTCACCATACACGAAGATAAACTCAAAATGGATGAAAGATCTAAATGTGAGACAAGATTCCATCAAAATCCTAGAGAACACAGGCAACACCCTTTTTGAACTCGGCCATAGTAACTTCTTGCAAGATACATCCACGAAGGCAAAAGAAACAAAAGCAAAAATGAACTATTGGGACTTCATCAAGATAAGAAGCTTTTGCACAGCAAAGGATACAGTCAACAAAACTCAAAGACAACCTACAGAATGGGAGAAGATATTTGCAAATGACATATCAGATAAAGGGCTAGTTTCCAAGATCTATAAAGAACTTATTAAACTCAACACCAAAGAAATAAACAATCCAATCATGAAATGGGCAAAAGACATGAACAGAAATCTCACAGAGGAAGACATAGACATGGCCAACATGCGCATGAGAAAATGTTCTGCATCACTTGCCATCAGGGAAATACAAATCAAAACTACAATGAGATACCACCTCACACCAGTGAGAATGGGGAAAATTAACAAGGCAGGAAACAACAAATGTTGGAGAGGATGCGGAGAAAAGGGAACCCTCTTACACTGTTGGTGGGAATGTGAACTGGTGCAGCCACTCTGGAAAACTGTGTGGAGGTTCCTCAAACAGTTAAAAATAGACCTGCCCTACGACCCAGCAATTGCACTGTTGGGGATTTACCCCAAAGATACAAATGCAATGAAACGCCGGGACACCTGCACCCCGATGTTTATAGCAGCAATGGCCACGATAGCCAAACTGTGGAAGGAGCCTCGGTGTCCAACGAAAGATGAATGGATAAAGAAGATGTGGTTTATGTATACAATGGAATATTACTCAGCTATTAGAAATGACAAATACCCACCATTTGCTTCAACGTGGATGGAACTGGAGGGTATTATGCTGAGTGAAGTAAGTCAGTCGGAGAAGGACAAACATTATATGTTCTCATTCATTTGGGGAATATAAATAATAGTGAAAGGGAATATAAGGGAAGGGAGAACAAATGTGTGGGAAATATCAGAAAGGGAGACAGAACGTAAAGACTGCTAACTCTGGGAAACGAACTAGGGGTGGTAGAAGGGGAGGAGGGCGGGGGGTGGGAGTGAATGGGTGACGGGCACTGGGTGTTATTCTGTATGTTAGTAAATTGAACACCAATAAAAAATAAATTAAAAAAAAATTTAAACAATCTTCAAGTATTATGAATATACTAAAATCTTCATGCAAAAAGTCCAAATAGTAGAATGGGGATTTTTAAAGATCAACTTAAAATTCAATACCTGCTTAAAAAAACAAAAAACAAAAAAATAAAAACACAATTATTTGGCCAGAAGTGAGGAAAGCCTGTAAGGGGATGTTGAAGAATGCTCTCAAGTGCCATATCATCACTCAGATTGCTTGTGGTAGATGTATATGCCTCTCTGTTTCTCTGGGCCAAAAAAATAAAATGAGATTAACGTGAAGAGAAGGCAGGAAGTATTAGGAATAGTAATTTTTTAATGTAAGTAACTCTTTTTTTCCCCTCAGTTACGAATATACATGTTCACTCATGAAAAAAAAATGATTTAAAGAAAAATAGGAATATTATGCATTGGGCAGCCCTGGTGGCGCAGCGGTTTAGTGCTGCCTGCAGCCTGGGGTGTGATCCTGGAGACCCGGGATCGAGTCCCACATCAGGCTTCCTGCATGGAGCCTGCTTCTCCCTCCGCCTGCGTCTCTGCCTCTCTCTTCGCTCTCTCTGAATGAATAAAAAAAAATCTTAAAAAAAAAAAAAGGAATATTATGCATTAACATTTAGATTGTAGTCCAGAAGATATTTCTATGAAGATACATAGAGAGAATTATACCATAATGCTATTTGAAACCTATTTTTTCATTTCAACATTGTATTTATATATTAAATTAATGCAACTATATAGTATGTGGGTAGACACCATGGAGTTTAATAGTTGCAGAGTATTTCTTGGTGTGACTACAAAGTAATAATAAAACAATGGCTACATTTTATTTTGCATCTAATATGTGCTAGTTACTGGGCTAAATGCTTTAGGTACCCGACTTCTTTAAAGGCCTGTGAAATACATACTTTATCCCTTTTGACCTTCACAGTAATTCTATGATGGGAGAACTGAGGCTTAAATAGAGTAAGTGATTGACCAGTGTTACCCAGTAGGTAAGCAGAAGAGCCAAACTATGAATTTAGGCTGCTTGACTTGAGTACTCGAACTCTTGAGTGTTCTATTTACATCCTTATCCAGCATTTAGGAACCATACTTCCAGTCTAAGCTTACGGTGATGGACAGTTTAGTAGCTCTCAAGAGTTTTGCTGTATAAATATTATAGAATTTATTTTTTTAAAAAAAGCTTTTATTTATTTATTCATTCATGAGAGAGAGAGAGAGAAAGAGAGAGAGACAGGCACAGACACAGGCAGAGGGACAAGCAGGCTCCATGCAGGACTCAATCCCGGGACTCCAGGAACACGCCCTGGGCCAAAGGCAGGAGCTAAACCTCTGAGCCACCCCGGGATCCCCTAGAATTTACTTTGTAATACCTTTTTATGCACTCGACAAATTTTTAAGAGGCATTCCTTCAGTTCATTAGTTCATTCCCACCAGATAGGTTGTACTAATTCATCTGCTTATGCCAGTAGTCAGCATATACCTATTTCCCTAAAACTTGGTACTTACTGGATGTTAACATATAGCATTTCCAAGCAGGGTTTGATGATTTTAGGAGAGCAGCATGGCCTGGGACAGGATAGGATGTCTGAGTCTTGATCACGGCACTCTCCTAGGATTTTCTTAAGGGATATGTATGATACATTATTGCGTGGAAATAAATGATCATTTGGTTTTACAGCTGTGCAAATACTGGCAAATCTACAATGCAGAGGTTTCTGGCAACAATTGAGTGGGCATGTAGTGTTAGTCATTACATGCTTTGGAAATAATGGCTAAACAAAAATTTTCAAAAATTGTATATCCTGGGACACCTGGTAGCTCAGTAGTTGAGTCTCTGGCTTTAGCTCAGGGCATGATCCGGGAATCCTGGGACTGAGTCCTGCATCAGGTTCCCCTCAGGGACTCTGCTTCTTCCTCTGCCTATGTCTCTACCCCCGTCTCTCTCTGTCTCTCATGAATAAATAAAATTAAAAAAAAAATTGCTGATCCCTTGATATTTATAATGCTCATTTGAAATCTCCAAGAGATTCTATAAAGTAGCTAACACAACTTTTATTTAAATTTTTATTTGGATACAATATTTCAGACTTAGAGAAGGGTTGTAAGAGAGGTACAAATAATTCTTACATTCTCCTCAGTCTGATTTTCCAAATGATAACACCTGCTCCCCCCACCCCCCGCCTCATGCATGCACACGCGCACACACACAGATATTTTCTTATTTTGGGGGAGGTATAGAAATTATTGCAGAATTGTTGCCCTTACAGACTTGAGTGGTCTTAAAATGAGGATATTCTCTGATGTAACCTCTGCATACTTAACAAATAGGAAAATACCATGGATACACTCTTAGCTAATTTTATGGACCTTATACAAATTTCACTAATTGTTCTGAGAGTGTTGTTTATAGAAGAATTCATGATCATTCCTTACATTCAGTTTTCATGTCTCTTTTGCCTTAATCAGCAGAGTTCCTCAGTCATTTTAAATAGTACAAATAATGGCCATCTATTTGTAGAAATTCTCAATTGTGCTTTTGGCAAGAATCATCATTTCACAAGGTGTGAGGTTGATTTGTTACTGGTGATGTCAACTTTGGTTAATGTAGCATATGTCAGGTTTGTCCATTGAAAAGTTAATGTTTAGGGACGCCTGGGTGGCTCAGAGGTTGAGTGTCTGCCTTTGGCTCAGGGCGTAATCTTGTTTCTGGGGATCAAGTCCCACATTGGGCTCTCTGTAAGGAGCCTGCTTCTCTCTCTACATCTCTGCCTCTCTCTCTCTCTTATTAATAAATAAGTAAATCTTAAGAAAATAAGAAAAAAGAAGAAAAGTTAATGTTTAAAAAAAAGTAAATGTTTTTTTTTTCTTTGTGAATAGTGGTGTGATTGAAATATCCCTTTATTCTGCAAAATTCCCTCCATGATTTTTATCATGCATTGATGATTCTTGCTTACATTATTATTAGTATGATTTCCAAATTTTAATTTTCTTCTTCTGTATTAGTTGGTTTTCCACTGTAAGGAAGAGGCTTCCCTCAACTGCAAATGCTGGCTACTCACCTATTAACTGAGTAATCCATTAATGATATTTGAGATATGGGTCCTCATTCTAAGCAATAAATGGTAATCCTTTACTCTGTTTATCAGTGCTCTGTTTCAGACTTGGCAAAGCCAAGCGTTGTAAGAGAGGGGAGAAGGGGAACCTAAGTAGCTCATTGTTATTTAGTCAGTAGGTGGGAGTTAAATGATGCCATTAGAACAATAAACGTATGAGATATTAAAATGTTAAATAAGAGATTAGGACTACACAATAAAAATGGCCTAAGTATGACTTTAACAACTAGAGAGAAATTAGAAACTTTTCTAAATATCCTACACATATTATCACTAGGATAATTGTTCTTCTTTCTTTTTTTTTTTTTAAGATTTTATTTATTTATTCATGAGAGACAGAGAGAGAGAGAGAGAGAGAGAGAGGCAGAGGGAGAAGCAGGTCCCATACAGGGAGTCCGACGTGGGACTCGATCACGGTTCTCCAGGACATGCCCTGAGCTGAAGGCAGCGCTAAACTGCTAAGCCACCAGGGCTGCCCAATAGTTCTTATTTCTACTGTTAGTTTTATTCATATTTGATCTCATTTCTCTGCTATGTCTTCAACTGCTCTATGTCCCTTTTCTCTAGCTGTGTAACTCATTCCCTAGACTTAAAATTTTCCCATATTAAAAAAATAGGGGAAATCTTTGTTGCTAATGCCTACATATTTTTATCTGGAAAGTCCCAGATTTGCTTCATATTTACTAGGAAGTACCTGCATGCACGAAATAGGTTAAAGGATGTGTGTGTGCCCATGGCACTGTAGCATTTCAAGAGACAGTACTATAGTAGATAGGACCTTAATTTCCAGAATTAGACTCTCTCAATGTCAATCCTGACATCAGCACTGCAGGATGGTTGATACTAGGCAATTGTGCTTTGTGCTTCTATTTTCTTAAAAAAATGGGACCTATGAGGCCATCATAAAAATAATGCCTGTATTATCACTGTTGTTTTTACTATGACATATCCCACCATATTCTTAGAAGACTTTAATTTTTATATGCACCTTTAGATTAAACCCTTTGAAGAATGTTTCCACATGTTTGCCTTGTCTTTTCATAAGTGAACAAAGAGAGTGGCACAGATAGGTTCAATAGATTTTTTTGGAAAAAATTATTTCATGATTTGACTTGACCAGTCATGGGTGAAATTATGTACTTGTATATATACCATGTAATATGAGAGATCACATATTTCTGTTGGTGTATATTGCTGCTAAAAAGATAGCATTACCCTGTCTCCATATTAAGATTTATGTGTGTAGGTGGATGGAGCTCATGACAATAGTTTTCAACCAGCTTGATAGAACATTAAAAATTATTCTATATGGTCATAATTAAACTATCCAACATTTTAATAATTTATGCCTTGTAATTTGTATCATATGAAATATCCCTGAGCTATACTTGTAGTAAATAGTTATTGCTCAAAGTCTTTGTTCAGATTTTTAAAGATTTATCATTGGAATGTGTGACAAAATGATACTGGAACTGAATATATGAATGTCATACTTCTTGCTTTATTTTGAAAGATTATTAGTGTTTAAAACGGCAGTCATCACTAAATGTATTTTTGATTTAGATTTTCATAGAATGCTTGTGTTTCATACACTGTGATTAGTGTTTTTATGCACTCCCCCCGCCCCTTCTGCACACAATAATTTCCTCATCAGTTTGTGCTTATTTGAACTTGAAAGAAACAGTTGACATCCTTATAATTTTTTCTTCAAATTCAATGGTTTCTAATTCAGCAACATAAAACAAATCTTACATATACTCAGTTTTTTTTTTTTTTTAAATAAGAATCGGGTTTCCTACAAAAAATGTGACAAGTCTTGCATTTCACTAAAAGAACCACTGTTACTAGGTTAGGATAGAAATACTTGACCTGGAAATCAACATTTGCTTCTGAGTTGAAATTCCTGGTTGAGAGAACAGGAAAATATCTTCAGTTATAGGATTCAGAATGTAAACAACCCATGGATATTTAAGGAAAGCTGTTCCTTTAAACATAATAGGTAAAAAGAATTACAGTAAATTGAGAAATGGTTCAGTTAGAGAGGTTAAGATTTGTGAAGTGATGTATTTTTTTTATAAAATAAAAATATAACTATTATAAAGGAAAATAGAACACCATAAAATAAAACGGATTTCAGAATATTTGAATGACTTGATCATTGTAATATGATCATTGCAATATGGATAAAAAATTTAGTTTTATCAAAAATCCATTTGTAAAGACAGAATTATAAGAGGACACGATGAATTAAGTGGGGCTGTGTTACGGGTAGGAAGTAGCAGATAATGCCTCATTCTTCTTGTTGATAATTTATATTCAAATATGCTGTTTAAAGCCTTAAAATTAGCCATCAGGAATTTGGATGTATATATTTCAAATCACCAGAGGAAAAATAAGAACAAAAGTAAAACCATGAAACAAAAGGGAGAACCAAGATAAAAAATATGGAAAGGAAATATCAAAATATTTCTTACTGCTCTGTGGTTTGATTCCCTCTTCCAAGCACCACAGAAGCTGTTTCACAAGTCAAAGAGACAGACCACACTAAGCGAGTGCCCACCCAGCTGTGGGAGCATCCAGTTGTACAATGTATTAAAAATGTTATTCTTATGGGGTGCCACTGGCTCAGGTGGTAAAGCATGAAACTCTTTATCATGGGATCATGAGTGGGAGCCCCACCTTTGGAGTAGAGTTTACTTCAAAATAAGTAAAAATAAAAATATAAATTCCTGAGAAAGTGCAATAACTCACCTGGTCAAAACACTAAATTTTTGCTAGATATGTAAAATTCATTTTTTTTGTCAAAATGTTTTAATTGAAATGAACATACAGAAAGTACACCAGTGGAAGCTAACACCTGTCTCAGGAATGATACCCACACCACTGAGACTGTCCCTGAGCTGACTGCCAGGCATGGGACCATCATGCATGCCAGTTTTCCCCACCATTAGTTGTTTTTCTATTTCTGAATTTTATGTAAATGGAACCACTCAGTATGTACTCTCTTTTCCCCCTCAGTATTATGTTTGTGAGATCTCTCCATGCTATTGGGTGTTACCAATCATTTCCTTCTATTCTTACTGATTTATAGTACTGCAGGACTATGTTGCCAATACCTAATATATTTGTTTCCAGCTTTGGACGATAACAGTACCACACTTCCTCTCTGTGTATAGCATATACCCATAGAATTTTCTGTTGAATTTATACGTCAGAGTAGAATGGCTGAGTCATGGTACATGTAGATATTAAACATTACCAAACAGGTTTTCACAAATATTGGTTTAGGTGAAAACACATGAAATAAATGATTCAACCGTTTTGACCCATAAAAATGTCATTTTATGACAAGTCCACATTTGTTCCACATCATCTCCCTCACTTGATATTTTCATTCTTTTTAATTTTAGCTATTTTTCTGATATGTATCACTGTAGGCTTAATTAACTTTTCCCCAATAACTAATGAGATTGAGAACGTTCTTAGATGTTCACTGGCCACTTCTGGCTTCTGTGTCCAATTGTTATGGCATTTTTCCTGCTGTGTTTGGCAAGAGTATTGGTCAGCTCCAAGCCACTACACCTGAGCTGGAAGTGGAAGTCTGCACTCTGGATTTTGGAGCATTGCTACAACTGTTTTTTCCTGTTAAAAAATTTCTTACTAGTGTTGTGTGTTGTTTTTTCTAAAACTTTCCAGTTAAACCAGTCCTCAACATAACATGCGTCCATGAGATGTCAACAACAGATAATTAGTAAATGAATGACTTTCAATTTATTCTTTTTTGTAACATTGTAATCATTTTGTATCATTCCTGTTAAAAAATTTCTTGCTAGTGTTGTGTGTTGTTTTTTCTAAAACTTTCCAGTTAAACCAGTCCTCAACATAACATGCATCCATGAGATGTCAACAACAGATAGTTAGTAAATGTATGACTTTCAATTTATTCTTTTTTGTAACATTGTAATCATTTTGTATCATTTCTGTCCCTTAAAAGCAAACAAAAAACTCAATATTGGTAAATTTATTTCTAGTGATTTTAGGAACAGTTGTAATAACACTAATGGAAGTGATGAGAAAAAGGGGATATTGAAATTATAAAATTGAATAGCCTACCACCTTCTCACTGTAAGCTCCTTAGAACAATCATACCTTTGAAAATGAGCATAAGGGTGACTGAATTGCTTTGTGAATCAAACATTTCTATCAAATCAAATATTTCAGATTAGGCCTTTTAGGGAATATTACATGTTTTAATGCTAGCACTTGAAGAAATCTCTGAGGAATACTGTGAAATATTTGACAGGAAGTTTATGTGAAAATATCCTATATTGTTATTTGAGAGACAGTATAATCTAGATCCTATCTGAGGTGGATTAGTTATTATAACACCAAAAGTAATTCATTATACTGTGTGTTCATTTGTGTGGAGGTTTATAGTTTGTTATTCCAAAATAATGTTGGTAACATTGCAACATTGCAAGTATTTGTCAAAATGACAGGGTTTTTAGTTTTTTATTTTGACAGATAATTTTTATGTGTAGATGATAAAATGTATGTATGAAATTCTGTTTCAGTTTTTCCTACCTTTCTGGGATTTCTTATTTACCCAAGGAAAAAGTCGATATAATTTTTCTCTCATCACTAGTATTTATCTTTACTAAATATGTATTTACCTTTTTATTACTTTGCTGAACTTGACATCAGTTAGAAATTGATGACTTACCTAATTTTCACCTAGGATATATTCTGATTTAATTATGAATCTGTGCTATTCAGAGGGGGAAATTGGCCATTTATGTTGAAACTGATGCCATGACTTCTCAGTACATATTAATATTATGTAAATTTGGGGGCAGCAGTCACTCTGGAAAAGAGTGAGTGGAGATGAGGGGTAAAAGAACCAAAGTTCCATACATTCTAGGTTCTCTGCCTGAATTATTTTATAGTCTTTATCTGCCTTCTCTCATTTAATCCTTATAATGACATTATATTAAAAAAATTCCTGCAATACACATACTACAAATTACGAATTTTATAAATGTTAATTTTTGCATAAGTATGAAGTTGTAGAACCAGAAAAGAAACTTAAATCTGTTTGCCATTATATTGAATTGCTTCACAGTAAAATTTTAAAATATTGGTGTGGTAAAGGAAGAAAATTATTTTTCTTGAAACCTCGAATATTCTTAAAGTATGTACCTCAGTAAATATAACATATACAATTATAAAGTGAAAGAATACTCAATTAAATCTGAAATTTAAGAGATTGTTTTTGGCAACCCCTAAAATAAATGGGAAGCTAATGCTATGTATTTATGAACATTTGCTTTCTGAGATGACAAAAGGATCATAATTTTAGAATTCTTAAATATTTTGAGAAACCAAATATTTGGTTTGAGAACTTAAAGCATGCAAATTCTTAAATCTGAAATCAGCCAACAATGTCCTCTTAACTGTGTATGTGCTTGGACTAATCATCATTATATGTCAGATTAAGTGGTGGGTTTGAATAAAAAGCAAACAGCAGTAACTCCAAATTTTAGAATGTTATTGTAGAATTTTATCCTTCAGAAAATAAATTGTCCAGAAATACTTCTTTTGCTAGCTCAGTGACATTAAATAAGGTATTGTGTGTCTCTACTTTCTCAGTGTAAAATATGCTTGAAATGACCTTGTTTGGAAAATCAAATGAGTTAATAAATGTAAATAGATTAGAATTAAACACTTACTGTTCAATATATATTACCTATCGGGATGATGCTGGTAAACTTATTTCAATATGCAACATCTTCTGTTTCATGATTGATTCTAGAACTACTTCCACAAAAGACTTTTTTTTTTTTTGTTAAGATGAGCAATTGTAACTCACATTATCATACTATATTGCTTTCAATAGATGTTTTCAACCTTTTAGCTTTGTATGTTTATTTTTTAAAAATTTAATTAATTAATTTTAGCTTTGTATGATTAAAGAAAAGCAGAGTGATTGTGGTGAAACTGGGGTGGGAAGGCCTGAATAGAAACATAAAAACATCTACTTTTCGGAGGGGCTGTTAGTAAATTCTGAGGCTGTTTGGAGAATAGTTTCAAAACAGTTACTACAAGCAATAAAAGAAACTTTGAAGTGAAATCTTGCAATGTCACATAAATTTTCTTAATCTTAAGCACGAATTTTCGTGCTTAGATAGACTGAAGCTTACTGTAAATAGACTGGTAAACCTTAAGAAATTTAGAAATTATAAAAATTAATTGGTGCTATTCAAAACAATTTGTGTAAAAGAGCTTACAAATAGTTGTTACCCTCTCAATAGTATCATAGAAAGTACAAAAATTTAACAACTTTATCCTTTTAAAATACCTCAACTAAAAGATACTTCATTTATCCAGTTATAAAATGTACAGCTAAAAATAATCCATTACTAACCATGCAGAATTAAACTGGATCTAAAAAATAGGTATTTAAGGGGTGCCTGGTTGGCTCAGTAGGTTGAGCGTCCATCTCTTCATGTTAGTTCAGTTAGTTCAGGTCATGATCCTCAGGGTTGTGAGATCCAGTGAGGTGTACAGCTTCCTACTCAACATGGAATCTGCTTGTTCCTCTTCCTGTGCTCCTCCCCACCAACTCGTGTATGTGCATTCTCTTTCTCAAATAAGGTCTTTAAAAATTAGGTATTTGAAATAGGCACTGTCCTATATGAATTGTAACAGTTCAGGTCATAGACTGTTAGAACCCAAGAATTAAACTAGTTTGGAAATCCAAAGTAGCATTTTGGAAGATTGAATTGAAGAACACACCAAAACTACAAAACCCAGGGAAAATTGTTCACATCCCATAGATTTGTATATTTATCATATATTCTGCCAAATGACAACAAAATATCTTTTAACAACAAAGCCTCCATATTGTGACAATTTTATGAGGAAAAATGTCTTGATAAATGAGTACCATTTTGAAATTTGAATGAAAGTAGGGTTGGAAGTGCCTTGCTTTAGGGATTGTGAAGCCAGTTAGTTAATAAACCCATGAACATTGCTTGCTGTATTTGAAGGTGAGGAATAGACTTACCTAATTAAAAATATGGGTTTCTTCTTAAATGATTCCAAATCCTAGAACTCAATATGAAGATCTAATAGGAAAGCTAGAATTAGAAATGTAGAATATGTGGATGAGGAGTGTATGTTGAATAAGCAGAAAAACAAGAATAGGGAAAATAGAAAATTATGAATATTTTTAAAATGGGACTATGGCAAATACTTGTTTAGTAAAATAATTTTTTTTAAATAAAATATTTTTAAATATGGGAATCAAAAAATATATTTGAGGCCTTCTGTTTTCAGAGGAAACATTAAAAGTACTTTTTATTTTTTTTACTGAAGCATTGTTTATCTCTTCTCATAAAAACCTTTTTGTAAAAACCTGTTCAGTGTTTTAAGTATAACTTTTCACTGCCAAAACGAAACAAATGTGTTCTGTCTAAAATAAAACAGGAAGCAAGAGCCTTTTCAGGGAAATTGCAGTGTGCCAGATGACTCGAGTTAATAGAAATATTAAAACAATCCATGCTGACTCCAAACGTTGCCATTTCAACCAATTCCTTCAAATATGACTAGTACATGGAGGGCTTTAGGGAGTCTATGGGAAGAGTAAATGTATTCACAGCACAATAAAAACAGTGTATATTATTATGTGTATGTTTAGAGTTCCTTTCTAGTGTGTTTTATGCAGTTTTAAAATATGGCATCCGGGGATCCCTGGGTGGCTCAGCGGTTTGGCACCTGCCTTTGGCCCAGGGTGCGATCTTGGAGACCTGGGATCGAGTCCCACATTGGGCTCCCTGCGTGGAGCCTGCTTCTCCCTCCTCCTGTGTCTTTGCCTCTCTCTCTCTCTATGTCTATCATAAATAAATTAATTAAAAAAAATAAAATATGGCATCCCCATTTACAAAGACTTTATTCCCATCCCATACCCGGATGCTATGTGCTGCAGATCAGAAAAATAGTGAAGGGGTCCAAATTAAATTTTATTCTTAAACCTTGCTTAGTTTGAGTCTCCAAAATATATTTCTCCTTATTTCAAGCCCCTTAGCCACTAATGGGGATGGTATTGTATTGGGTGGTTTGGTGAAACAGTTAATACAAAATGGTACAATACTTGTCAAATATGAGTAGTTTTATTGATGAAACATAACTAATACCTGCTTTGTTTGAATGTGATGAAGGGAATGTTAGAGAATCATTCGAGGGTGCAAAGTATGTGACACAGATGTTGAGACTAATGACTCATTTGACTACACTTGTAGTCACTGTGATTTTCCATAAAGTTAAGCACCTTTTTATACATCTGATAAGACTGGTCTACTACCCGAGGGGGAGAGTTTTCCAAAATGTCACTAGTGTCCTAGACCAGCTTTTAATGTTCTAAACTTATTCTGTGATAAATAGAAATTGACATATTTATTTCGTACTATTTACTACCTCCCAAAGAGTTTCCAGGCTCATTGCTGCTTGTGAAGAGAGAAAAATACAATGTCTTCCAGGGATCTCTATGGACATGGAAAACAAAATATCCTTTTTTTTTTTATTATCTCCTAAATAGGTAGGTCCTTAAAATTCAGCAGTGACGCTTTCCACATGTATGAGCCAACCATCCTTTCAACAATGTTTACTGCCAAAATGAGAATCTATAGAAATTCTTGCCTGAGGCTGAATTTCGTTTGATGATAAAATATCAAAAGGCATGTTTTAGAATAGGAGGGCCTTAGTTTCACGTTTCAATTGCTTCCATAACTTAATTTTTTTTCAATGCTTGAGAACACTGTAAATATTCATCCTATCACTTAAAAATGTGTAGGATGAATCCCTCACCACTTCTCCCCCTTCCATTACTCCCAAACATATCACCAACGGGTGCACATAACTGCCCTGTCCAAATTAAAGCCATTGTGTAAGCTTCAATCGTAATTGGAACTCGGCTATTTTTAAATAAAATATTTTATTGAAATACACAATAGTAAGACAAGTGGCGAATACCAGGAGTTCCTTTATTTTGGCTCTGTGTCCTTTGCAGGATTCCTATCTTTTTATTATTTGAGAACTTCATTACTTTCTGATGCTACAAGATGCCTCAGGTTCCTTTTGTACTTTCCCTATTCCAGTCCTAGAACAAGCTATTTCTTCAAGGAGCCCCTAATCCTTTTATTGGAGAATGGTATTAGCAACCACAATGTGGGTACTGGATTTGCTTGAGATACCACTGTTTCTAGGTCTCTTGAAGAGAAGAGGTAACGTGTGTATGTCTACCTACTTGTATACCCGGATATCTGTAATTGTTTCTGTTTTTCCACCTGTACGCATAGTAAGTAAAACCAGTTTACATTAATATCTTGACTACCTTGTTCCACAGGACTTATCCCAGATTTTTTTTTTCCTTACATACTGTAACTTCTCTCTCCCAGTGTGAGGATTTCTTTTTTTCTTGGTGGATTTTTTTGGGATTTTTTACACAGATCATGATGACATTACAAATAAGAGGCTCTTATTTTTTTCTCTTTATTTTCCTGCTTTATTGCATTCATTAGGAGATGTTTAGTGAGAGTGGTGAGAGTTCTGGCTTGTTTCAGATCTTAGGAAGGAAGCATCAGTCTTTCACTCTTAATTGTGCTTAATAGATTCTCCTCATGTGGTTAAGAAATTGCCCCTCAGCTCCTAGTTGGCTCCTAGAGTTTTGTAAAGCATGGATATTGAATTTTGTCGATGTGTTTCTTGCCTATACTAATACAATCAGAAGTTTTTACATGTAGGTATATTTATATGTTGAATTACAATGACTTATTTTTAATTTTGAAACACATTCATAGGGTGAACCCTGTTATTTTGTCATGATGTTTTATTTTCCTGTATTGCCAAATTGTATAGTGTTTTGCCCATGTTGATGAGAGGTGATTAGGAGTTATAGTTTAAAAATTTTGAATCATTTTGTATTAAGATAATACTGGTATCATAAAGTGAGTTTGAAAGTATTTCTTCTTGTGTATTTTATGTATTTGAGAGAGAGACAGAGCACAGGTGGGTCCCTGAGATCATGATCTGAGCCGAAGTCAGATGCTTCACTGACTGAGCTACCCAGGTGTATTTTAGAAGAAGTAGGGAAGAATTGGTATTACTTCTTTAAATAGTTGGTGGGATCTACCAGGGAAACTATTTGGGTCAAGAAATTGCTTTATTGGAGATTTGTAACTGCAAATTATATGTTTTATTTATTCGTTGATGAACTTACTTATCATTATTTATTATATATTTGAGAAAGTCTTTATTCTCCTTCATTTTTGGAGCATCCCTTTGCTCCTGGAGGTAAAGACTTTGATAGGAGAAGAGGCTGAGAGGATTTAATAATGACTTCTCTTCCTCTTTCTCTAGCAGGGACCCTGGAGAACTTTCTCCAGTTCTTCCTGTAGAAGCATAGAGAGGCTCTGGAAGAGAAGCCCGTTAAAATGTGAGGTCCTCCATATAACTGTCCCCCCCATGAGCTGGTCATGCTCATCCTACCCACACTCGGCTTCTAACAATTCATCAAAATAACTATTGATATGTTCCTACTGGCTTATGGCACCTGGTGGCTTCTGGTTTAAGTAAGTGAATCTCTGTTCCTGAATCTCCCTAGATTCACTTGAATTATTAAGTTTTTTTCCTAATAAATATAAAGCTCTTTAAATTATGTTTCATATTGAGTGAGTTGGGGGTACTTTCTATTTCTTGAGGAATTCATCCTTTTCATCTGTGTTGTCAAATTTACATGTATGATGTGTGTGGTGTCACCTTCTTGTCTGCAGTCTCTGATACTATCTCTCTGTTTCACTTTTAAGGTTAGTAATTTGTATCTTTCTTTTTTTCTTTGTAAGTCTTGCTAGAGATTTGCCTGTTAATCTCAAAAACCAAACTCTGGTTTCATTGATTTTTGTCTATTATTGTTCTGGTTTCAATTTGTGGATTGTTGCTTTAATTTTTATTCATTTCATTTTGCTTGTTTTAGGTTGCATTTATTGTTATTTTTAATATCCTAAGGGAAAAGCTTAGGTTATAAATTTAGATCTTTCTTTTCTTCTAATTTATTTACTTAGTGCTATATATATTTCCTTGTAAGCCCCAATTTATCTGTGTCCCACAAATTTTGATATGCCATATATTTATTTTCATTTAAAACTTTTTTTGGCAATTGCTTAAGACTCTTTGACCCATGTAGTACTTTCTGACTATTGGAAGATTATCAGATGTGTCTGTTACTGCTTTTTGGCTTAATTCATATGTAGTATAAAAGTGTATGTTGCCTGATTTCAATTTTTTAAAAATGAGATTGGTGCCATGGAACAGAAAATGGTCTATCTGGTTAATGGTCCATGTAATATTGAGAAGAATGCTTATTTTGTTTTGCTAAATGGAGTGCTCTTATTAGGGTCATTTAGGTCAAGGTATTTGAAGTGCTGTTCAGGTCATTTATTACCTTTTCTACTTTTCTCCCCACTTGTTGGATCAGTTATTGAGAAAAGGGTGTTGAACTTTCCAAATAAAGTCATGGCTGATGGATCCTGACAACTGTCTCCTGGGAGCTTGTGGGGTCAGAGTTTATCCACTGGCAGCTCTACCACACAGACATTTAGCAGGCTTTCCAGGAGCACAGGGGTTCTTACATTATTTATTCTTTGACGATTTCACGTTTATTTAATTTTCCTCTCAGCTTCACACATTGCCATTAAACTTGAACAACCTATTTAGACTTCAGTATCAGAAATGATTTTGGATGGTTAAATAATTTCCTGACATGGCATGATGCTCTTCAAATTATGTAAATAGGAGTCAAATAAAAGGAGTATCACACTGGAGTCAGGTTCTGGGTAGGCAGCAGCTCCACTGTCAATGTGCTTCAGTTGTGACATGCCATTTTTCCAGTTCTGTGTAGCTTTCTTGAGCATAAACTGCCAATACTGTGATTGATCTTGCAAGTGTTGTATCACACAACAGGCACAAATGTAGTCAATCCTTTTTCACAGTTAAAGTTCGTAAGATAAACATCGGTGCCAGTGTCTAAATGTAAGAATATTCTGCCCACTTGTGCATCTATTGTTTGTCTCTTAATTAATGTTCATGACTCGATCTAAGAAACATTTTAAGTGGCACCGTCTCCCAAAAGTGGCTGCACTTTACCTGTATATGAGCGGAAAACTGATGTCTGACAGGTGATAGGAAAAATACAATCAGGAAGGACATGTGTTTTAAAGATTGCCCAGAAGATATTACAAACATTCTATTTTAACATCAGGTGTATACATTGTGGTTCTCCATGGTTTTAGATAAAAAATAATAATCATACCTGATTTACGGTTCATTTGCTAGATGATATTCAGATTATCTGATACTTGAAGAAAAAGGGAATATAAAACTCATTTCTGATTCAGGCAACTGAGTCACTATTTTAAAATCTCTGGTGCAGTTCATTTCATACCTGGACTGAGATATTGTGATAGATTCGTTAGTTTCTACGTTACCATGGCAACAAGTCATTATTTCTAAAAGTAATTTGACACATCTCAAGATTTTGGCCCTTCTGTATTCCTATATGGTGCTACAAAGAAAAAGTGTTATTTAACTTTAGAACTATTTCTAGTAGAGGCAGCAAGGGAAAACTACAATATTTTTTTAAAAACCGCTAGCCCTAGAGGAAGCTTAATTGAGATTTTTAGGAAAAGTAGTCTATTGGGCATAAATCATAGTGATACAACATTAATTTTCTTAATCTTGCAGGCTTTGTAAAAAAATGATATATGATTAGCTGCATTTTTCCAGTTAAAGCTAAACACAGTAGAGTCTATAACACAGTAAGAACCATAAACCCATTTAAAACTTCTTCTTGTATATAATGACAAATCATAGTATTGACTTTTTACTGTGTGAGGAGTCAGTTGTAGGGTTTTACCTATTTGGCATCATCTCATAATCTATTTTTCTCCTTAAAGTTTTAAAAGTAGATAAAGAGCAGAATAAATATCATATAAGGATTGTTTTCATTGAACCCTGTTATGTACACGTGGCAATTATCTTCTAGTTACCAAGGCTCCAAAGATATCCACCATTTTCTTAAGCTTCTTGAAGTAAGGTCACTGGCAAAAATGGAATGTGATATTTAAAGAAATTAATTCACTAATCCCTCCTGAGAAAGGCATTGTACTAGATACTTTATAATATTAATTGAGCCTCATCCACAAAACTATAATATCGATGTTTGCATATCTGTTGTATGAATATGTATATATATGGACTCAGTAAATGATGTAAATT
This sequence comes from Canis aureus, assembly GCF_053574225.1. Taxonomy (NCBI): domain Eukaryota; kingdom Metazoa; phylum Chordata; class Mammalia; order Carnivora; family Canidae; genus Canis; species Canis aureus. The sequence goes on along the minus strand of NC_135611.1, from coordinate 7,831,160 downwards.
TTCAATCATTAATGAATGACAGAACTAGAGTTTTAACGTGGTTCTTCATGATTTGAGTGTTTGCGTTCTTGCCAAGCTGACAGGTAGCTCCTGTATGCCTTTATTTACTCTAAGTAATTATGTTATCATCTCATCCGATGTTACAAGAATGGAACCCCAGGCAATTATATTTTACTGATTAGAGGAAGAAACAGGGAAAGGTTAAAAAGGAAATATAGGGATAATTCTAGGCGCTCTTCTGTAGAGTGCTCAAATGAAGGTTAATACTGGTCGTCAGCCATCAGAGCTAACTGGGCTCTTGAAAAGCAGGCTTTACACGGGGACAAAAGAGATGAGGGAAGAGGAGTTCTGCCCTCAAGAGGGCATTATTTTGAAAGCAATTTGGCCTATTGATAATTTATCGGTGATAAGCACAACTGATTGCATAGTATCATAAATGCTTTTGAACGGTATCACTTAAGTGATGTATATGATGTATGTGGAGATATGTATTTTTTCAACTTAAGAATTATTTTGATATTAACCCAGGTCAGTGCCTTATTAAACAGCATCTTTGCAATGGGGATCAAAATATTTTCATGTGAGAGTATAAGCTTCACAAGGTCATTAAGGCAGCATTCACTTTGATAGTTGTATATGTGCTTGACATATAAGTGGTTCAATGACCTAGTAAATTGCATGAATGGCCAAGTTTCTTTAGTCTTTTTGAAGATTTTATTTATTTAAATTTGGGGGGTAGGGGAGATGGAGCTCTTAAGCAGGCTCCACTTCTAGCATGGAGCCCAATGCAGGGCTTGGTCTCATGACCCCTGAGACAATGACCTGAGCTGAAACTAAGAGTTGGATGTTTAACAGAGCAAGCCACCCAGATGCCCATCTTTGGTCTTTTTGTAGATAATAAGATGTATTGTAGTAGCTAAAGAAAATGAACATAACCATAATAGTGCACACTGGCATGTACCGTATCACATATGCCTTACTCTTGGGCTTTCTCACCCACTGTTGTGAGCTACTTTAGGCAAGGGATAATGTTTATTCTTTGTATTGTCAAAGGCAGGGAAATGGCTTGTCACAGGGAGATTCTAAGAATTTGTTGTATTAATTGATAAATAAATCATTTGTATGGTTTGGAAAAGAAGGAGATATTTTAAATATGAGAAATTACTTATCTCCTATCACAGTTTTCTATTAAGTTTATTCTTTGAGTATTTTATAGAGTGGTGGATAAAACATAACAAATATGAATTAAAGATTGACTAGTTAAGTTGGAAAATATGCCAGTTAATACCAACTGAATATTTCCTTATCAAACTTTAAAGAAAACATGTCAAATATATAGTACTTCATTCAGTAAGAGTAGAAAAGAAACACAAAGACATAAGAAATCTAACAAATGCATAATCAATTCTTAGCTGAATACAACTTGTTTTAAATTAGTTATTGTGAATTCTTCTTTAAACTATATTCTATCATCTATATCTCCATATATAAAACAATAAAACACAGATATTCCTGATTACATAGGTCCTGACAGGCCATGCAATTTAATATTTACCAAACTATAATAGATGAAACTTAGGTGATAATACTTAGGAATAAAATGTATTTTTTTACTTTCCCAAATAATTGCAACCGTAGTATAATGATTTTTAGTTATTGTTTTAAATTTAATATAATTTTGTGAAATTCTTAATGTCTTTCTTTGAGAGACTAGTAATGAATTACTGGATAGTAGTAATGAGTGAATAAGTAGGAAGTTAATAAAATGTTCTTAACTGTTGGTGATATTATTAATACATGAACTATTTCCCATGAATAAAATAGATTTAATTTTCTTTCATTGGATATATTTTATATATAAATGTTTTAATTCTAGTTAACCTACAGTGTAATATTAGTTTCAGGTATACAATTTAGTGATTCAGCACTTACATACAACACCCGCTGCTCATCACAAGTGCACTGCTTAATCCCCATCACCTATTTAACCCATTCCCCACCCACGTCCCTTCTTGTAACCATCAGTTCTCTACAGCTGAAAGTATATAGAGTAAGTTTCTTTCTTCTTTGCTCATTTGTTTCTTAAATTATACATATGCATGAGTGAAATCATATGGCATTTGTCTTTCTCTGACTTACTTGGCTTAGCATATTACACTCTAGCTCCATCCAGTCTTTGCAAATGGCAAGATTTCATTCTATTTATGGCTGAGTAATATTCCATTCTCTCTCTCTACAGACACACACACACACACACACACACACGCATACATATACACACATGCACACACCACATCTTTATCCCTTCATCAGTCAATGGACATTTGGGTTGCTTCTATAATTTCACTATATAAATATGCTGTTATAAACATCCAAGTACATTTATCCCTTTGAATCAGTATTTTTGTATTCTTTGGGTAAATACTTAGTAGTGCAATTGTTAAATCATAGGATAGTTCTATTTTAATATTTTGAGGAAACTCTATACTGTTTTACACAGTGGCTCTACCAGTTTGCATTCTGACCAACAATGCATCGGGGTTCTGTTTCTCTGCATCTTTGCCAACACCTGTTGTTTCTTATGTTGTTGATTTTGCCCATTCTGACAGGTGTGAAGTAATAGCTCATTGTAGTTTTGATTTGTATTTCCCTGATAATGAGTTATATTGAGCATCCTTTCATGTGTCTGTTAGCCATCTGGATATTTTCTTTGGAAAAATGTCTATTCATGACTTCTCCCCATTTTTAATTGGATTATTTGTTTTTGGATGTTGAATTTTAAAAGTTCTTTATATATTTTGGATACTAACCCTTTATCAAAATAAAGTGAAGGAAACAATCAACAAAACTAAAAGGCAACCTACAGAATGGGAGAAGATAATTGCAAATTACACATCTGATAAAGGGTTAGTATCCAAAACATGTATCTTTATTACCAAGGAAAAATGTCTGTTTATGAAGCACCCTTTATCAAGGTGGTATAAGTAGCATAATAGCAATTTAATGGGAAATAAGAGTTGTAACCTGTGAACCCCTCAAAATGAGGGCAATAAAAATAATAGGTATTAGTACCCATTTGACTAGTTAATATCCATTTAAAAATATGTTGAAAGGCAGAACAGATGAAAGGAATGATTGTGAAGAATAAAGATATTCATTCAGAATAGTAATCTGTCTACAGTGGCATCTCACAAATAAACAGCAAGAATCTATTGTATCTAAACAGTTCTTTATGTAAAACTCAAATCTGGTAGATATGTTTCTCCTTCTGAAAAAGGATAGGAGGCAATGGGGACGGGAATATGGGACTATGTAAATAGGGACAGCTTCTCTGCTAATTTTAGGAGTAAACTATAATTTACCGAAGTTAATAATTGTCATATTCTTTTAAAAACAGAGTAACTAAATAGAGCTTTTATAAAAGCTGACCAAATGCTCGTCTAGTATGAATCTTTTCATAATTTCTGAAAAGTACCATACTATATTAAATACACTTCATTAAAATGATGCAACTTTTAAAGGGCTTTGTTTTTCCATCTGTGCATGCTGGAAGCACTCCTTTGAATACTGAATAACAGATGCCATATGCAAGCTTAGTAGATAAAATCAACCCTTTATTACTATTGCTGTGAAGACATATTTCTATGTCCAAAAGCTCTACAATTAAGATTTTCCATATGTGAGACCAACTGAACAAATACTTTTATGCCATAATCAATTTTCTGTTAAGGTGTCAACAGAATTTATATTGTAACAGTTAGCTTAATATCCAGTAATAGTACAGGTAAGCCTTGAACTTTGTGTAGTCAAGTATCTGAAAATGAAATTTTGTATGTATGCCATGAATTGAACAGCAATGTGAAACAACTATAATTTGATATATACAAGTGGATGTTTCCTAAACCTGAACTATTATTTCAAAAGTATTTTAATCCAGTTGTACTTGATATAGACTTATTTGAATAACAGCTTCCCAAAGTCTCTCAAAGAGACTGACTGAAGAGAATCTGAAAATTAATCTTAATTCTGACATATCATTACATTCATTAGTCTTTGTAACACAGAGAAGGAATTGGGGTCAGTAGAGCCGAGGAGTTTGTTTGTCCTTCCAGCAAGAAATTCCAGAATGTTGTGTTTCTATAACTGGGACCTTTGGTCTTGTCACTTTGCTTGGGTTTCTCACATTTTTTTTTTTCTGCAGATGTGAATGCTTCCAGTGTGCAAACTCGCTTCAGACACAATTGTCTAAGAGAAACTGTGAGGGCAACCTGTCCTCCTGTGGAGAAAAGTTAACATCATTCATGAAAGGATTTCACTGCCAAGAGGTCCTTGCTGCACAATTGTGGCAGGCAGAGCAATGGTCTGTAGATCTGAGATCACAAGAAATACCATCTCCAGATAAGAAGAGGAGTATGCAAAGAACCGATGGTTTCTTATTTACCCTGAGGAGGTGATGCTGGTAGTATAAGCTGACATTTACTGAGGCTAGCTCTTCATTACTTCAGCAATTACTGATGAGCACTGGACACTTGGCAAACACCATCCATGTGGTGTAAATTCAAGGGCAAACAAGACAGGTGAAATCTCTGTCCTTATGAAGTTTATATTCTGTTGTGAGGCGGACAATGAATTCAACATGAGAACTCGGGTGGAGAGACAAACTTATTAAAGTCAGTGAAATCTCATTTTAGATTTTGATTCAGTCTATGTTTTCATCTTGAACAAAGTAGTTAAATCTGGAGCTCCATCTCAGGCAAGATTTTATGGGCTCTAGTAAAAGTTTTATTGACTTATCTCAAATAGTGTGAGTTTATAATAAAGATACAGATAGAAATATGGGAGACAGTTGGTAGACCTCAGGCAGGCTACACAGTACTTTCAGAACTGCAACAGATCACAATGCATCAAATAAATTATTTTTCTCCTCTACCAGCCATATATAGATCCTCCATTGTGGCAGATACCAACAGCTCATTTAACCAGTTTTTAACTCCTCATTTGCCAGATTCTGTTAAGATAATTGAAAACTTAAAAAGCAGTATCTTCATTGTAATTCTGAATGACTGTGTGACACAGTACTGGAGATTACGGAAAGCCTTTGCTTCTATTTGTATTTATTTCTTCTTGATTGGTACTGTAGTGGAAGGATCCCAAAGACGGGGACTCTTAATTTAGACACTGATGTTCTTCAGCAACTGATCCAACAGGAGGAACAGGCTTCTTATATGAGAAATACAGACCTCTCTTTTACTCATTCTGAGTTAGTTTCAGGTTTTTGTGTCAATTTCTGCTGTTATTCGGATACTCTGTATTCTGAATGCCTTTTTCAGTCTTCAAGAGTGACAGGTAGAGAGCACACATGTTAAGATTTTTGTTATATTTTTGTAGAATCACTGGATACTTGTCAATTTTAGAATACTGGATGATGGGCAGCCCAGGTGGCTCAGCGGTTTAGCGCCGCCTTCAGTCCAGGGCCTGATCCTGGGGACCTGGGATGGAGTCCCATGTCAGGCTCCCTTCATGGAGCCTGCTTCTCCCTCTGCCTGTGTATCTGCCCCCTCCCCCCCCATGAATAAATAAATAAAATCTTAAAAAAAATAGGATACTGTATGATGAGAGTCCTTAGAGATCATTATGGCCTATAAGATGATGCTAGGAGCTGCTAAGTGTGTGTGTGGTTTTTTAAAATATTTTATGTATTTATTCATGAGAAACACAGAGACAGAGAGGCAGAGACACAGGCAGAGGGAGAAGCAGGCTCCCTGCAGGGATCCCAATGCGGGATTGGATCCTGGGACTCCAGGACCACACCCTGAGCCAAAGGCAGATGCCCAACCGCTGAGCCACCCGGGTGTCCTGTATGTTTTTTTTTTTTTTTTTTTAATTGGAATAACTGTCTCATTGAGAAACGAGAGAAGACATAAACGTATTTCTTTTTGAATATTTTATTGGCATAAGAACACTTAATATGAAATTTACCCTCTTGAAATATTTAAGTTTACATTATTTTTGAATGCAGGTCCAAAGTTGCACATAAAATCTCTGGAGCTTGTTCTTCTGAAGAGGTATTTATGACCATTGACTAATAAGTCCCTTCCCCCCTCAATCCCTAGAACCATTATTTCATTTTTTGATTCTGTAAATTATCTATTTTAGTTTCCCCATGTAAGTAGAATCACTGCAATATTTGTCTTTCTGTGCTTGGCTTATTTGAGTTAGCTTAATGTCTTCAAGGTTCATTCACACTGTTGCATATTGCAGAATTTTCTTTTCTTAATGTTGCAAAGTAGTCCATTGTATGTACAAACCACGCTGTCTTTACCCATTCATTTGTTGAAGGACATTTATGCTGTTTCCGTGTCTTGAGTACTATGAATAGCGCTGCAATGAACATAGGCATGCTAATATTTGAGATTCTGATTTCAGTTCTTTTAGATAAGTGAGATTGCTGGATAGTTTTTGTATAGTCTGAGCTGGTTATAATGCAGTTAAGTTTCATATTAAATCTGTATACTTAAGCTTCTTCTACTTGATGTTATTTTTATCCCAATTTACATCTATTCATACTGTTTATTTTTGAACATGTTTTATAGTTATTTTGAATACTTTTGTCTTTTAACTTTTATACTAGAATTATAAATGATTTACCTACCCTGTTACATAAATACGATATTCTGTATTTATATATTTATCTATACCAACAACTTTCTTACTTTCTTATACTACTAAGTTGCTGTTTATCATCCTCTCTTTTCAACTCAAAGAACTCCCATTAGTAATTTTTGTAGGGCAATGCTAGTGGTGACAAACTCCCTCAGCTTTTTCCTGCAAAAATCTTTGTCTCCTTTATTCTTGAATGATATTTTTGACAAGCAATAGTATTCTTAGTTGGTAAGCTTCCCCTCCACACTCCCCAGAACTTTGAAAACATTATCTCATTCCCTTCTGGACTGTACTGTTTCTGCTGTGAAATCCGTTCATAGCCTTATGGGACTTCCTTAAGTGACAAGTTGCTTTTCTGTTGGTGCTTTCAAAAGTCTCTCTTTGCACTTTTGACAACTTGTTTACAATGTGTCAGAGTGTGGATTTCTTTAGATTTCTCTCTTTTTAGTGTCATTTGGACTGCATTGATCTGGTTGTGTATTTCCTTCCTCAGATTTGAGAAGTCTTTTGCCATTATTTCTTTGTGTAAGCTTTCTGATGCTCTGTCTTCCCTCTTCTGGGACTCCTATATGTATATATTGGTTCCTTTGATGGTATCCCATAGTCCCTTAAGCTTTTTCATATTTTTTTTCTTTTTGTTTTTCTTACTGAATTATCTCTAATGATCTTTGAGTTCATTGATCCATTCTTCTGCTTTTTCTAATCTGAACGTTGAGTCCCTATTATAAATATATCAGTTCAGTTATGTATTTTAGGTCTGTGATGCTTGTTTATTATTTGCTATATATTTCTTCTTTCTTTATTATAATTATGCATTTGTTCCTGTATTCTTTTAACCTCAATGAACATCTTTATGACAGTCACTTTGAATTCTCTTCAGGTGAATCAAATAGTTCTATTAAGGTCAGTTTCTGGAGATTGGTCTCATTTCCTTGTTTGGAATATTTTAACCTGATTCCTCATTATCACTGATGTACTCTTTTGGTGTCTGCACATTAGAGAAAGCAGGTACCTCTCTGTTCTCACAAAATGGCATTGTATAGAAGACCTTATTCAGTCAGTTTGGCCAGAGACTCTGGGGGCCTTTATCAACTCTTTCCCTCACCAATTAGAAGAAGGAAGCCAGGATCTTTGGCTTCTTGCCCTGTGCTGAGCTGGGGAGGTGGGAACTGTGTTGTGTATTAGTACAAATTGCCATCTTGGTTCTCCCCCAAGTGGTTATATTGTGTTAGACTCATCAGAGCTCCAAGACAAGTCAAATACTCATTCTTTGCACAGCGCTGGAGAATTTGTGGTTTTGGACGTGTGGATCAACTTCTTCTTCCCAGAGGTGAGCTAAAACTCCTATATTTTATATCGGCCTTCTCTCTACTATGCATGGGAGAGGATCTTTGACTTTTACCAGTTTGAAATATTATCTCTGTTCTCCCTAAGGTAGCTAGCCAATACCAAATCTGTCAGATGTCTAGGAGAAACATACTCATTCTTTGGTAAAAGTTGGAGCACTGGATGCACAGATTAAGCCCTACCCTTTCCTGGGTGAAGCTGAGAGCTACAGAATCTTCCTGATCCTATGGCACTGTGACACAGAACAGGGACTTTAGTGAGCTGGTATCTCAAGTCTCCCTAGCAGCTTTAATAAATCTGGGTTCATGTTCTTTTGGGATGCAGAAGCCTTTTGTTTAGGTTTTGGATTTCTGACAAAGAGAATTTGTCTATGAATTTTTGCAGCATAGTGATTTTTGGGGGTAAGGAGGGCCCAGGGTTTTCTACTCTGCCATCTTTCTATTGTCACTTTTATGTGAAAGTATTTTCTAATTCAGCTTTAAAATCCATCCAGTAAAAATTTGATGACCTTAGGAAATGGGATTTGCTTATTGCAACACATTTTCTCCTGACAAGTAATCCTATGCTTTTCCTTCACACCATGACTTCACTGCAAGAATTTTCTAACATTGGCTTACTGTTTTTGTGACTTCAGTGAATTTGATCTCTAATTTATTTTCTCTCAACTATTTTTAATGTGTGATCTGATTGTCCCTTCTTGTCTTTAGAAGGTAATTATATACCACATGGGTTTAATTCTGAGACTTCAAATGTCATTTATAAATATTCTTAGGTATTTAGAAAAAATTTACCCAATAAAGCATTTAAATATATTAATGCATTTAACCAAATGATAGGTGCAAGTTTACAAAAACTCCACATACAAATGACCAGACACTGACAGCTTGAAATCTAGTAAGGCATAGCATTATCTCTGCTAATTGCTGCCACTGCAAATTAATGGAAGCCTTTTAAATCTCTTGACAGAGGTTATGCAACTTTCTACAGATAGGAAACTCTAGGCAGAACGTAACAGATGCAATCATTAATATGCAGCTGCATATGCTTCAAAGCTCATAGTTTTGTGAGTCTTTCCCTGCCTCATTATGTCTCATAGCCAAAATAGATCAATGAGTCTTCCATCTCAGAAACTGTGGAATGGTCCAGTTTAAATAGATCTTACTCCTTTGTTTGAAGTTTGAAGTTAAAACTTCAAAATGTAAAAATTAAACTGTATTCTCTTAAAAACCATTCTTGTTTTCACAAAACATATGGTTTATTATTGTAAATTTAGAGCTAAAATTATTTGTTCTTGTTCCACTTGCAAGAGTATTTAAAATTCTATGAATTCATATGGAAGAATTGATCTATTCATGCAAATCATCACTGTTTACAGTGTTTTCAGAAAGAGAGCAGATACATGTTACAGAATTTGTTTTAAACAACAATGAAATTTTCTAAGACTCTTGCATTTTGTAGCCATTTAAAAATGTGTACTTATACAAACGTGTGTTTGTGTACGTATGCACAAATATATACACATGTATGTGTGTGTGTATATATATATATATGCACATGAAATAAAGACACTCAGGACTAAGCAAATAAATAATATGACTTGTATTTTCACTGTTTCATATTTATGTGAAAACTAGATTTCATGTACTCACAAACCTAAATTGAGATGTCAGACCATCTATGGAGGACTTTCAGAGGGATGCTCTAGTGTGTTTCCATGTGGTACAGAATTTATCTTTTCAGGCTACTCCCCCACCACAAACAACTAAAAAAAAATTCCACAAATTCTTTGTAGAACTAGTAAGATAGCAACACCCCTAAGGCACCAGCAGCTCTGGGGTGAAAGAAAGCCCTAACAGGAATCACTGCTGTCTTCCTCTCTCTCTCTCCCACATGATATAGTTCGCCATCTGATCAGGCATCCTTTTGGATCTGCGTTCAAAATGTCAAGACCTCACCACTTCTGATCAGCATCCTGTGATATCTCTCTGGTTGGAGTCGATAATGTCCTTTTCACTCTTATCCCTACTCTCGGTCTCCCCATCCAGCCTCTATGCCAAGTTGTTCCTGCAAACCAGAGCGATCTTTTCAAAAGATCATACCTCTTCCCTTCCTGAAGCCATGCAAATCTCTCTCTTAATAATGAGAGCATTTGCATCATTTTTCCTTTTCCTAGAATGTTTTCCCCCAGGTTGATATATGGTTCACTCCCTCTCTTCCTTCAAGCTTTGGGAAATGTTACCCTGTTCATTATATCTCTTCCCTTAACATTACCGATACCCCTTATTCTATTTTTGTGCTAAATGTATCACTTTAACATATAATATTCTTACTATGCTTATTTTTTGTTGTACTTAACTACATCACTAATGTGTAAGTTCCATAAAAGAAGGGAGTTTCTGTTTTGTTAACTAATATATTCCCATTCTTATGATGGTCAGAGAGGGATTCAAGTGACACTGATGCTTACTTAGGTAACTGGTAGAGCAAATGGTGGCTGCGAAGGATAGTAAGGAGAGTGACCTGAAAATATTAAGACTACACAGACAGTGCTGCAGGTCAGTTCATTAAAGCCTGAGAAGTGTTTATGGATTTATCAACAAGGAGATTTGGGGAATATACATGTGTCTTATTGAACAAGGATCTTTTACTGCTGAAAAGTGATCATAAATGTATCATAGCAGGGATACCTGGGTGGCTCAGTGGTTAAGCATCTGCCTTTGGCTCAGAACGTGATCTCAGTGTCTCCGGATTGAGTCAGGCATCAGGCTCCCCATGGGGAGCCTCGTTCTCCCTTTGCCTATGTCTCTGCCTCTCTCTGTGTGTCTCTTATGAATAAATAAATAAATCATTTTTAAAAAGTGCAATCATAGCAATTACATATATAATATTAAATCAGGTACCAGATTTTTTCTAAGTACCTTACATATGAACTCAATTGATCTTGCAAAAACTGTGAGATATTCTCATTATTTCCATATTATAGTTGAAACCAAGGCATTGGGGATCCTTGGGTGGCGCAGCGGTTTAGCGCCTGCCTTTGGCCCAGGGCGCGATCCTGGAGACCTGGGATCGAGTACCACATTGGGCTCCCGGTGCATGGAGCCTGCTTCTCCCTCTGCCTGTGTCTCTGCCTCTCTCTCTCTCTCTGTGTGACTATCATAAATAAATAAAAATTAAAAAAAAGATAACTAGCCAACATCTTAAAAAAAAAAAAAGAAACCAAGGCATTAAGATTTTTTTTTTTTTTTTTTTTTTTGGCATTAAGATATTAAGTTACTTGTCAGATGATAAGTTGATGAATGGTAGAGCTAATATGCAAAACAAAAATGCAGATTACACAGCCTCTATACATGTATTTCATACAGTATAATTTTGTCTAATGTATACATAGATGTAAATGTTTAGATATTTTATATGTGCATACATATATACATTTATATTTACATGTGCAAATCTATGTGTAGCATAAAAAAAGATAGGAAATATGCCAAAATAGTCAATGATTTTCTGCCTTTTTAAAAAGGTTTTATTTATTTATTTATTTATTTATTTATTTATTTATTTATTTATGAGAGACAGAGAGAGAGAGAGAGAGAGAGAGAGAGGGAGAAATACAAGCAGAAGGAGAAGCAGGCTTCATGAAGGAACCCAATGTGGTACTCGATCCTGGGACTCTGGGATCATGCCTTGAGCCAAAGGCAGATGCTCAACCACTGAGCCACCCAGGCGTCCTGATTTTCTGCTTTTTTATATTTAAAAAAATATATTTTCTTTAGTAAGTTTTGTATTTGGGAAATATTAATGAGAACTATGTCAGTGGGGATTAGGAGATTAAAATGAAGTTGAAATGTATTTGTAGGTTCTTAAATTTTAATTTAAGGGAGGCTCAAACATCTTTATATATTATGGAAAGAGTACTGAGGGAAGTTGGGGAGAGAGCAAGTGACAGACAATAAAAATATAAAATACAAGAAAGAGGTAATTGATAAGAATGAAAAAGTTCTCTGAGATCCTGGTAGGTGAGATCAAGAGCACGTGTAGAAGATAAACTGATGAACACCTATTTCATTTTAACAAGGAGGAGGAAGAAACATGTGGATGCAAATGCTAGAAAGCTGAGGGAATTTGAGAGATTACTTCTCGGTTGTTCCATATATAGTATAAAGAAAGATAATATTTTCAGTATTAGAGGTGAGTTAGGAGATGCTTTAGAATAGGAAGAGTTTAAGCAGACAATGAGAAAAAAAAAAGATAAAATTCCAAGGTATGGAATATATACTGTGTCTCAACTTTGAACTAACAATGTACATAATACAAATAGCTTCTGTCATGTGATGACCAGATATTATTATTCCATTTCTATATGAAATTTAGGACAAGTAATTTACCCAATGTCACACATTTAATAAGTAGTTTTGCCAGTATTTATGCACAGGTAGTCACGTGCCACGGTGCAGGTGTTTAATCACTAAAGTGAGAGCCTCCATAACAGAAGAAATGAGTGACTAAGGAAACAGAAGAAAATATAGGGATGTGTTTGAAGACACAATTGAAATTAGAGTTCTGTTTCTTATGGTCTCTATTTAGTAAAGATGTGTAATACTTTTTTTTAAGAAATATTCAGAATCCTCATTGCAAGGGTGTAGGCCAACGTTTGAATTGATTCATTGCTGCATTGAATTTTGTGTTGGAGTGGAGAGCAGGAGGGGAGTGGGATGGGGAGAAAAGTCTTGTTGATAAATAGGTTACAATAAAATACATAGTGATGATTTATTTGGGAATAAAAACCCAAGCAGAATCTAAGTTTCTCTCCACCCTAGCATCTGCCTTATTTCTGAACACTTTGGACGATGATGTCTTGGTGGGCATGCCAGGCCTCCTCGGACTCCAGGGGATCCCTGTTCTCCTGGCCAGTTATGCAGGTACCATCTTGGTTAGAAGGAGAATGCTCCAGTTTATGTATTCTTGCACCCAGTAACTGTATATAATTAAAATGTATATAATATAAAATTAAAACTCTTGATTGGCCTCCTAGTAATTATTAGTCGCATAATTTGTTCTACTTATATAGATAATTTTAAGAAATCAAAATTCTGGAATGTGATATGCAGTACATTTTCCATTTAATTTTCCTAACTAATGCTAGTATATTTTTAAGAAGTTTCATAAAGGGAGCAATATAAAAATATGAATTTGAGATCCTATACACCTATTACGCATGTCGATGTGTCGATGTTGGTTGCCTGTAGTGATGACATTCATGCAAAAGAAAGGTGGAAGATGAGTAAAACACTATGCACGTTTGTAGTTATTAAAAAAATGCACATATAATGTGATCCCAGTTAAATAATAGGTGTGAAAAGGCATTTGTTTAGGTTTACTTGTACGTGTAACCCTGCTTTCTGTACTGCACTTTTGTGAGATGTAGATGGTACCTGCTTATCTTTCATGCTACATTCTGGATTTCCATCCCTTGCCTCCTCATCCAAACACACCTCCTCAAGAACCTAAAGCATAAAAAGGTAAAATATACTTTCAATTCATGGTGGTACAGTTTTCTAAAGCAAAGTTTAACTTTGCAGACCTGCCTTCAGTGTAAATACCCAATTTTTCTCTCCCACAACAGTTATATCCTCGTGTTCACAGTGTAGTAAACATCATGCCAGGGCTTTGGATTGTTTTGTTTTGTTTTGTTTTTGTTTGTTTTTTAGCAAGAAGGCTTTTAAGTGGTTTTAAGGTTAAATTATGCAATGTAGCAGAGTTCAAGCGTCTCCTTTATGAGTTGCTTGTTCTTTTAAGAGGCATTTTATCTTCAATCTCTAATACAAATATTTTTACAAATCTCAATATTTTAAGAAAGAGGCCTCTCTATACCTTTTGTGGAAGGAATACTAATAGCCTGGGTCCCTTACAAGATAATTTGGCTTTATTATGCAATGGGAGGGATTTTCCCAGGAGTATAATTAGGTGTATGAATGAATTTCTGACCCTCATTTTTTCCATGTGGATGACTAGAACCATCATAGGAGCTCACTTCACATCCAAGCTATCACTGATATGTGGGTGTACGTCCTCTTCTACATACAGCTTTATAGGTGGTTCCTCAGGCAAGGAAATGGATAGAATTTTAGTAAACCTACCCTCAGTAAACTTACCACATTCTAGAATCTAGCCCATCTTGAGTAGATTTTAATCCTGGAATCTGATCTTATTAGTCTTGCCAAACACACACACACACACACACACACACACACATACACGACAAGTAAAGCCAATATATCAATGTGTTTATTTAGAAGAACAACTCTTTTAAACTAGAAAACTTATGTTTATGCCAATCTTTCTCTATATCTGCAGTGGAAGTTAAAATATGCTATTTGTTTAATTAAAACAGTTATAGGACTGTAGTACTTAAAGTTCACAAGACAAGCTCTCCCTTTACATGAGGATATATTTCCAAATAATATTTCTGCAGAAGTAAAAATATAATAGAATGAGAATGATTTCTTGATAGATTCATAATAAAAGGACTTCACATTCCGTGACTGAACAGCTCCTGTTTTATTATCCTCCATACCATGAGATATGAGTAGCATGATACCAGCTTCAACTGAATTGTGTCCTTCAGAAAGATCAAGTTCTAACCCCATTATCTTCATGTGACATTATTTGGAAATAGAGCTTTTAGAGATGTAATTAGGTGAAAATGAGATCCTATGCATGAGGATGAGTTTTAAACCAGTGATTGGTGTCATTATAAGAAGAGCTTGTGAAAACCCAGAGAAGAGCTACCGATAGGAAGGAGGCCTGTGATATTGGAGCCAGAGCTAGGAATGATGTTAGCAACCACCAGAAGCTAAGAGAGGCTCCCTGAGAGTCTCTGTAGGGAGGTGACCCTGCCAACACCTTTGCTTTAGACTTCTAGTCCCAGAACCATGACAGTGAATCTCTCTTGTTTTAAATTCACCCAGCTTGGGATCCCTGGGTGGCGCAGTGGTTGGGTGCCTGCCTTTGGCCCAGGGCGCGATCCCGGAGACCCGGGATCGAGTCCCACGTCAGGCTCCCTGTATGGAGCCTGCTTCTCCCTCTGCCTATGTCTCTGTCTCTCTCTCTCTCTCTGTGATGACTATCATAAATAAATAAAATTTAAAAAAAATAAATAAATTCACCCAGCTTGTGGTGATTTGTTTCAGCAATCCTAGGAAATTAATAGACTCCCCTTGGCTTTCATGGCAAAAACTGAACTCCAATGTAGTTCTGGTGTTGCTCTGTTATAATAGTAAGTGAATCCATTAATTCTAATCAGACTTGTGTAAGAAATTTTAAAGAGAAAATTGCATAACTGCATCTGCCTAGAAATTCCTTTGCATCAACGTTGGCTTATTTGTAACTGAGTACAACATTTAATGACAAGTATTTTTTTTTTTCTTGTTGCTTGGAAGAGGTGAGTAATCAAAACATATAAAGCCTAAAGTCAGATAAGCGTCCATTTGAATAGGGAGAAATGGGTAATAGACGAGGAAACAAAAATACAGGTGCAAGTGCACATAGACAGATGGAAAGAAATAATGGGATGTATGTAAAAAACTCACTGGAATAGGAGTCTAAGCGGGGCTTTCAGGAAAGTCCTTGTGAGCAGGTTACCTTGGAGCTGAGGTCTTAACAGAGCAAGAATGCTTCAAGCGGAAGAAATGATGAATCCTAAAACTCCAAGGCAGGGGCAACTTTACAAGTTACTATAAGGGAAAGAAAGCCAGTGCATCTTGACTGTGGTATATATTGCAAGAAGGATGCTAGTAACGAAGTGGGAGAGAGAGTTGAACAAATCATGGTGGGCATCATATAGTTCATGTGACAGATTAGATGTTACTAGAATTTCATGGCTTTGAAAGGTTTCAGGGAAGAATGTGGGGCTTGACCTGTTCACATTTTTGAAAGATCATTTTGGAAATTGTTTGGAATGCATGTGCTAAGTGTATGTGAGTGGCCACTGGTATCTGAATTAGGTTGTATCTGTTGTCCACATGGCTTATAATAAGATGGTTCTTATGAATGCAAAGATGAGAAGATTTCTGGGATTTTTTTTTTTTTGAAGTTGTGACTTTAGGTTTTGATAGTGGAATTGGGTTGGGAAGAATGCTTGTGGGGAACAAACAATTGAGAAGGGCTCCAGATTTTTTTAGTTTAAGCAGCAGGATGTCTTTGACTAGTATGTAGAAATGTCTCTAAAAACCACAGTTTTAAAAGGTGTGTGTTTGGGGCATCTGGATGGCTCAGTCACTTAAGCATCTGACTCTTGGTTTCAGCTTAGGTCATGATCTCAAGCCCCAAGTCAGAGTCTGGCTCCATGCTCAGCAAGGAGTCTGTTTGAGATTCTCTCCCTTTGCTTATTCCCTTAATTGTGCATGTACATGCACTCTCTCACTCTCTCTTACACTCTCATTCTCTCTCTCTGTCTCTCTCTATATATCTATAGATAGATAGATGATAGATAGATGATAGATAGATAGATAGATAGATAGATAGATAGATAGATCTCAAATCTTAAAATAAAAGTGTGTGTGTATGTACCTTCCCTATAGACATTTATGCCAAGAAAAGCCTCTGGGATAAAACATGAGATCAAGTTGGAAAAGATAGATTGGTATTTTCAGAACATACTGCATTGAAACAAAGTTACTGATGCCTGTTTGTATTTTGGACCAGTAGTGAAATACTCCTTTGTGTCTATTAAAATTAGAAATAATATGGATGTAATAGAATGAAGCTATAAAATACTAATACCAGTGAAAAAAAATCTCTCACTGAAGGCCAAATAAGAGTTCTTGGCTAAACTAGCAGACTAAAAGCTGCTGGCAGGTGCCCTAAGGCAATTCAGGAGATGAAACAAAAATTCTTCACTGAGAAAAATTTTCCTAAAGGGAAGGTTATAGGCCAGACACCCTGGTCAGAGCTTAAAGGTCATATACTCGAGAAATTCGGCGAATGATTATGGAGGTCAGTGAGACACAAGGAAGGGTCCCTTATGCTCCAGCCCCCAGGCAAACACTTGCTTATTTCACACCTGAGAGGAGAAAGGTGAGTCTTGTACCTTCAGACTTCACCTGTTGGCCCCCTGCACATCTCCTTAGCTGTTGAACATAATCCCTATTTCTAGAAAATGCCTGCAGCCATAAGCTTGTTGTTATATGTTGTATAAAAAGACCTGATGCCCTCATTGAGAAAGACATCTCTGGTTGGCTGGTAGAGAACCCTAAATCATTACTCCTTTACTTGTGATTTGATGACAATAACACCTTATCTTTGTATCATCAATTATGAGATCCTTCTGTTCAAAGTTCTCTGGACTCTTATGAAACCTTCAGATGGGAGTGGATCTTTCTCCTACAGTGAAAGTAATAAGCTGACAAAGTAACAGCAATGAAGGGAGGCTAGGGAGGAGTAGTGTCTTCCTTGTATCATTCCTGGAAGCTCTAAAACAGAGTCACCATGGTTGCAGTAGACACATTCATCGTTTTGGGAACCATTCACTGCATCCTTTGTGCTTGGCTGGCATTGGGTAACCAACACAAATGAGGCATTGGGTTATTGATTAGTTGGACACAGATGGTTAAAGAAAAGGAAGTGGGAGGCCCATGCATCAGGTTCTTTAAGTCATGATTGATGCCGAGTATGGGAAAAAAAATGCCCACACCAGTGTTCAGTTAGTGATGTCGCCCAAGTTGAGGGCAGAACGATGATGAGAGTTGACCTGATGAACAGGGGAGGAAGCACATTCCGGGGAGAAGGATGCAAAAGTAGGGGGAAGACATTGAGGCATGAGAGAACATGAAACTGGTAAGAGAAAGCAAACCAAAATTTCTTAAATATTTTAAGCAGTGAATCTCAATATAAAGGAGGACATGTTCTTAATTTTAAAACTTCAGATACCTTCTTTCTTCATTTATACTTAATTGCCTAATATTGAGCTAAATTTAGTTTGTTTTACACACATAATACATATATATTGTTATTCTGAAGCTTTAGTGGAATACATTTAAAATCTGGTGTTTAATATAATAAAAAAGAAAAAACAAGTATATGATTCAGTACATTAAAACAGGTTAATCATTTCGGAAAAAAATTCAAAATAAAATTAATTTCATATGTATTAATATTTTAATTGAAAATGAAATGAGGGAAGTACAGATTAAGAGAAAATACGATGAAGAAACTGTAAAATTAGAGCAGGTTATGACTTTTGTTAATTTCCTTGAGTTATAGGTGACCAGGAACATATCAGTTGTTGAGCAATTTTGGTTTATCATGTTTTGCAACATGGAAAATACGTATCTTAGTGTCTATGGGATGTCTTAGAAGAATGTTGGAAAGAACTTAGAAGAGTTAGGCTTATTAGCTGATGTAGGGGGAGAGTTAAACAAGTGGGGCTTTGCTGTGGATTGGATGCTGTTAGGAAGCAGAGTATGATTGTGTATCTTAATAAACTTTATCTGCAAAGAGAGAAAACAAGCATGACCAAAGCTGTAATTGTCAAAGTAGCAGTGATCATGTATCTTAACCAGATTAGGAGACATTTGATCACATTTGCAACTTGGATAAAGTTTATTCTGAGTTCAGATATCATTGTTGACTAGTCTTGTATTTATTTGGATCCATCTTGGTCAATGAACGACATTCTGATCCTGAAGTTTTATGAACTTACTGTTTTCAAGACGGAATACTAAGGCCCATCTGACAAAGATCTTGCATATCAGGGGAAACTTTACTCTTTTTCACTTTCAATTTGTGATTCTAATGGAAGATACTAAAATGGAGAAGATGGATAAATATTACTATGTAAACATTTCTAATCTATAGAAGAATGTATAGACAGAATTTAAATGTTCATGTTAAAGTAAGGATAATTGGGATCCCTGGGTGGCACAGCGGTTTGGCGCCTGCCTTTGGCCCAGGGCGCGATCCTGGAGACCCTGAGTCGAATCCCACGTCGGCCTCCCGGTGCATGGAGCCTGCTTCTCCCTCTGCCTGTGTCTCTGCCTCTCTCTCTCTCTCTCTCTCTCTCTCTGTGTGTGTGTGTGTGACTATCATAAATAAATAAAAATAAATAAAGTAAGGATATTTTTTATAATGTATAAGGCAGGTTAATAATTTTAAGTATTTTTACAAATCAAGGTGGTAGGTAAATTCTTTAGGAATCAAAGAAAAGAGATAGGAATTTAATAGGTCTTTGACTGAGATTCACAAAACTAATAAGTGTGTATTCTTGAAAGTAAATCCCACTAGTAAGTAAAGAGATCTAAATTAACGTAGCAGTGGTATACTGCATTTTGTCTGTAAGTGCAGTGAAGATTGATAATAACACTTTTAAAAGGGTTATAGGCATTTCTGTATGTAATTAATTGTGATGTAAAGTGTAACGACCTTAAGAAGTACTTTCCTTTTGATCCAGCAGTCTGATTTCTAGGAATTTATCCAAAATAAATAACCTACAAATGTTATGGGCTCAAGCACAAAATCGTGAGCACAAAAATACCCATCATAATATATTTGGCCTCTGGTTTTGAAACTCTTTGAATGTGCACAAAATTAAAATTCTATACTGAGCCCTCCATGTACCCATCATGCAGCTGCATCAAATATCAATTTTGCTAAGTTTTATCTATGTGTATCCATCTTCTTTGATACTCTGTAGTATTTTGAAACAAATATTAGCACACCATTGAATCAGTAGATATTTCAATGTGCATCTGTAACTTGTAAGATCATTTATTTATTTATTTATTTATTTATTTATTTATTTATAATTTTTTTTAGATCTTTAAAAAAATAAGCATGTCATTTTCACACCCCAAAATTCTAAAGTTACTCATGATGCCTTTATTAACTTTTCTTTTTTTTTTTTTTTTAAATTTATTTTTGTTTATTTATGATAGTCATACAGAGAGAGAGAGAGGCAGAGACACAGGAAGAGGGAGAAGCAGGCTCCATGCACCGGGAGCCCGACGTGGGATTCGATCCCGGGTCTCCAGGATCGCGCCCTGGGCCAAAGGCAGGCGCCAAACCGTTGCGCCACCCAGGGATCCCTTTATTAACTTTTCATTACCAGTTTACACTCAGATTTATCCTATTTCTAAGTGCTCCCTCTTAACAGAAACCAAGTGAAGTCTTCATCTTACAGCGTTCTTTTTTTTTTTTCTTCAATGCCAATGATTTGTTGGGGAAATCTGGTTGTTTATTCTGTGAATGTCTCTCATCCTGAATTTGGCCGATAGCTTCTGTGTAATATCACTTAAATTATTCCTTTATCTTGGGTATTTCCTGGAAATTCTGAGAGACCTAGAGGTTTTATTATATTTGTTGCTCAACTTTTGGAATACTTTGTAGGTGGTACTGAGAATTTTCTATCGCTTTGCTATTGCACAAAGTACAGAATGTCTGTGTATATCACTTTGATGTTAACATTGATTAGTATTATAAGGTGGCATTAGTTATTAATTCCTCAACAATATGTCACATGATTTAGCATTTTTTGGTAATTATATAATCCATATGTTATTGAAGAATAATACTTATTTAATAGTTTAAATGAAAAACAATCTAAATTTAATGTTAGAATATTAGATAAATTTATTGATGTCCTATAGTGGAGCACTATAAAACTAAGGGAAAAAGGTGTATATAAATATTCATGAAATTATTTAACATTTTCCATGTATTTTTTTGAAAGTCATACAAACGTTTAGTATAATCCTGTTTCTTGGAAAATAAAACATATACTTATGTAAGTATATGTTAATCTGTAATATTTTTATTTTGGAGTCCTTATGCAAAATAATGGTTATTTCTACAATGATTATATGTACTAATTTATTTAGTATATGATCAAGTATGCTTTCCAAAATGAGGATAATTTGCCTGAATTTAAAATATATTTTAAATAATACAATAAGAAACTAAACATATAAAATTATATTTTCTTAATGCCTATCCAGTAAAAACTATTGAGTATTTTTCAAACATTAAATTTACTTCCTCATAATCAGATCTGCCACTCTGATTAGGCATCAGTTTTGATTTCTTTGAGTCACTAGATGAGGGGGATACCCCTTGAAAGATCCTTCCTTAATTCTGACTGAAGTGTCTTCTCTAAATCTACACCTGACTCCTGATTTTGATGTTGTAACTCAGGTCATCCAAGATCTCCAGATAATCCTCATTACAATCTCTCTTGACCACAAAGTAAAGGTCAGGCTGAGCCCTTAGCTTCCAGAATGAAAGCCTCAAGGCATACCTGGCTATATTCTGACCATCAAAGTCCTAATAAGCATTGCACCTAGATCATTTTATTAAAACTCTACTTCCAGTTCCAGTAATGGAAATATTGAGGAAGAGGCATTGAACATAAGGCTCTTTTTTGAAACTAGTGTCTAGGATAGTGTGGCAAGGGGGTGGGGGCAGTTACTACTAAAAATGGTTGTCATTATTAATATGTAATATCCCAACCTGGAGTTCTGTGCTGCCCCCAGTCCTCCAGATAATTTATTTATGTTGAATTACCTGCCCTTGAGAAAAAGCTCTTAATATTCAATGCTGGTCAAATGTCAAATGCCACAGTAGCTAGTCATCTATTCACTGAATAATGTTGCAAAGGAAATGTCATTTACACAGTGAAATTAAATGGGTGCCAAATAAATAGTGTCACACATTGTTATGATACCTGAGTCTTGCAAAGTATTTATTTTGCAGTTCACTATCACCTACCAGAAGTTAATTATTTTAATATAGAGTTTACAGAATGCATAACAGTACTGCATGAATTCCTTTAGTGGTAGGTAGAAATAACAAGTGCCTGAATAATAATTGTTGTAATTGCTCTTTATAAGAAACTGCTGAATATTGTATGAAACATAATTGTGGATGTATAAGTATAGTGTCATTTGATGAGGGTATATGTCTCATTTACATTTCTTAATTATTCAAGAAATAAAATTTAATATAATTCTTGAGAAATAGATCTTTAGAATATGAATGTGTAACATAATTTAATTACAGTATTTGGTGTACAATGCAAATCTAGGAATGTCGAATAAAGAAAACTCTTGCTGTGTAAGTATAGTGGAAAAACCTGTGATTGTTAGCATAGATTAAGGAAAACTCAAGTCATTGTTATCTATTTTTTTTTTGTTTCAACCCAATTAATGTTACATTGAATCTGGCATTCTTAAGGACATAAAATAGAGGAGTTGATATACTGAAGTGATCGACAAAATAATTTTAGGTTTAAATTGAAGCAAATCTTGTCACTTTTTGGGAGGAGAAATGGTAACTTTGAAGTTTCTGAAATCTCTTCTTTGTTTAAAAGCATAATAATGTGCCCTCAAGTATTTGGATGTATAAGAATTGTCAAAATATGGATTCTCACTCTTGGGTAGGTTAATTCAATCTGATAGAATCTTCTTAGCACTGGCAGCAAAGAACATGGTTCCTAACAGATTCAAACTAACCCTGTTCTGATTATGAGTGTCATGCTATCAAAGTAAATGTTTTTAACCATTGCATTTTGCAGATAATTCAACATGCCCTGATTTTGTTCTATGGATTGGTTATAATTTGTCTCCATTTTAAATTCTCTCAGGACAGAGGCTACACCCCTCAGAGGGCATGCTTACGTAATCTGTTTAATCGTTCTATATCTATAAGTTAATAAACTGATTGGTATGCTGATTTTTTGGTCCCTGCATCTGTGTCTGCAAGATGGACCTGAATCTTGGATGGGTTACAAAGCAAGCATCCAGTCTGTGCATGTGGTCATCTGTCTATTGTAGGAATTGCTAGGGTAGCCAGTTTCCTAGATCAAAGCTTTCCAGTGGGTGGGTTGCAATTTGTGCTGAGCTCTTGATCAACTGGGGCAGCCGGAGCTTTGGATGGTAAACTGCCTTTTCTATGTCCTCCAGGGTGTGATATATATTATCCCTTTTAAAATTTTATTTATTTTTTAATTCTACGATAATTAACACACAGTGTTTATATTAGCTTCAGGTGTACAATATAGTGATTCAGCAATTCTATACATTACTCAGTGCTCATTATGTAGGTGTACTCCTAAACCCGTACACCTATTTCACCATCCCGCCACCAGCCTCTCCTAGGACAATCATCAGTTTCTTCTCTATATTTAAAGACACTGATTTTTTTAAAAGATTTTATTTATTCATGAGAGACACACACACACACACACAGAGGCAGAGACACAGGAAGAGGGAGAACCAGGCTCCATGCAAGGATCCCAATGAGGACTTGATCCCAGGAATTGGGTATTATGCCCTGAGCTGAAGACAGACGCCCAAACACTGAGCCACCCAGGTGTCCCAAGACACTGATTTTGCTGCCATTTTTTTCCTTTGTTTTATTTCTTAAATTCTACATATGAGTGAAACCATATTGTATTCCTTTCTTCTATTAATATTTCACTCTAGCATTATACTCTCTAGATCCATTCACATTGTTGCAAATAGCAAGATTTCAGGGTTTTTTTTTTTTTTTTTGAGGCAGAGGTAATATTCCATTGTGTGTGTGTGTGTATATATCACTTCTTTATCCATTTATCTATTGATGGATACTTAGGTTGCTTCCATTACTTGGTTATTGTAAATAATGCTGCTATAGACATAGGAGTCCATGTATCTCTTTGGATTGATGTTTTTGTATTCTTTGAGTAAACACACAGTAGTATGATTGTTAGAAGGCAGGGTACTTCTATTTTTAACTTTTTGAGGAACCTCCATACTGTTTTCCAGAGTGGCTTCTCCAGCTTGCATTACCATCAAAGTGCAGGAGGGGGTCCTTTTTCTCCATATTCTTGCCAACACATTTCTTGTGTTGTTGACTTTAGCCATTCTGACAGGTGTGAGGTGTTACTTCATTGTAGCTTTGATGTGCATTTTCCTGTTGTTGAATATCTTTTCCTGTGTCTTAGCCATCTATATGTCTTCTTTGGAGAAATGTCTGTTTAGTTCCTCTGCCCATTTTTGGTTGGATTGTTTGTCCAATGGGTGTTGAGTTTTATAAGTTCTTTATGCATTTTTGATATTATCCCTGGATCAGATATTATTGGCAAATATTTCTCCTCTTCTCTAAGTTGCCTTTTAATTTTGATTGTTTCCTTTGCTGTGCAAAAGCTTTTTATTTTGATGTAGTCTCAGTAGTTAATTTTCGGTTTTGTTCCCTTTCCTCAGGGACCTATCTAGAAAAAAAGTTGCTATGGCTGATGTTGAACAAGTTACTGCATGTGTTCTCTCTTAGAATTTTTGTGGCTTCAGGTCTCACATATAAGTCTTTAAAGCATTTTCAAATTATTTTTGCATGTGGTATATGAAAATGGTCCAGTTTCTTTTGCGCATCGCTGTCGAATTTTCCCAGCACCATTTGTTGAAGAGACATTTTCCCACTACCTCTTCTTTTTTTTAATTATTTATTTATTTATTTATTTATTTATTTATTTATTTATTTATTTATGAGAGACACAGAGGGCGAGAGGCAGAGACACAGGCAGAGAGAGAAGCAGGCTCCATGCAGGGAGCCCGACGTGGGACTCTATCCCAAGACTCCAGGATCATGCCCTGGGTGGAAGGCAGGTGCTCAACCACTGAGCCACCCAAGTGTCCCTCCCACTACATATTCTTAGCTACTTTGTCAAAGATTAATTGGCTGGTCGTATAGTTGTGGGTTTATTTCTGGGTTTTTTATTCTATTCCATTGATCTATATGTCTCTTTTTGTGCCAGAATCATTCTGTTTTTATTACTACAGTTTTGTAATATAACTGTTAGTTCAGATTTATGATGCCCCCAGGTTTGTTTTTCTTTTTGAAAATTTCTTTGGCTATTCAGGGTTTCTGTGGATCTTTAAAAATTTTAGGATTGGTTAATTCTTTGAAAAATGCTGTTGGTATTTTCAGAGGAGTTGCATTAAATGTGTAGATCGCTTTGGGTAGTATAAATATTTTAATAATACTTGTTCTTCCAATCTATGAGCATGGAATATCTTTCCATTTCTTTGTTTCATCTTCCATTTGTTTTCATCAGTGTATTATAGTTTTCAGAGTACAGGTCTTTCACCTCTTTGTTTAGGTTTATTCCTAAGTATTTTCTTATTTTTGGTGCAATTGTAAATGGGATTGTATTTTTAATTTCTTTTTCTGCTGCATCTTATTGGTGTATAAAATACAATGGGTTTCTATATGTTGATTTTGTATTTTGCTACATTGCTGGATTTGTTTTTCAGTTCTAACATTTTTTTTTGGTGGAGTCTTTTAGGTTTTCTATATCTAGTATCATATCATCTGCAAGTAATGAGAGGTTTACTTCTTCCTTACCGATTTGGATGTCTTTTATTTCTTTATGTTGTCTAATTGCTCTGGCTATAGCTTCTGGTACTATGTTGAATAAAAGTGGTGAGAGTAGACATCCTGTCTTTTTCCTGGCCCTTGGGGAAAACATTTCAGTTTGTCTTCATTGAGGATGATGTTGGCTGTGGTTTTTTCATATAAGGCCTTTATTATTTTGAAATATGTTCCTTCTAGTCTCCTTTGTAGACAATTTTTGGCATGGAGAGTTGTACTTAGGTGCTTTTTCTGCATCTATTGAAATGATCATATGTTTTTAATCCTTTCTCTTATTGATGTGATGTATCACGTTGATTGTTATGTGACTATTAAACAAGCACCTTTGATCCTGGGAATGAATCCCACTTGATCATAGTAAAAGATCTTTTTTTTTTTTTTTTTTTTGAGATGTACTGTTGGATTTTGTTTGCTAATATTTTGTTGAGGATTTTTGTATCTGTATTCATCAGGGATATTGGCCTATAGTTCTCTTTTTTTATCTTGCGTCTGTATCTGGTTTTGATATCAGATTAATGCTGGCCTCATAGAATGAATTTGAAAGTTTTCCTTGTTCTGTTGTTTTGGAATAGATTGGAAAGAATAGGTATTAATTCTTCTTTAAATGTTTGGTAGAATTCACCTGTGAAGCCATCTGGTCTGGACTTTTGTTGGGAGTTTTTTGAATACTGATTCAATGTCTTTACTGGTTATCAGTCTGTTCAAATTTTCTATTTCTTTTTGCATCAGTTCTAGTAGTTTGTAAGTTTCTAGGAATTTACCCATTTCTTCTAGATTTTCCACTTTCTTGGTGTATAATTTTTCATAATATTCTATTCATAATATTCATAATATCATCCTTTTGTATTTCTATGGAGTCCATTGTTATTTCTCTTTTTTCTGATTTTAATTGAATTATATCTCTTTTTCAACTAGTCTTTCTAAAGGTTTATCAACTTTGTTGATCTTTTCAAAGAACCACCTTCTGGTTTCATTTTGGTTTCTATAGTATGTATTTCTGCCCTAATCTTTATTATGTCCTTCCTTCTGCTTTTAGATATTTAATTTTTGTAGCTTTAAGGTGTAAAGTTAGGTTGTTTGAGATTTTTCTTTTTTGAGGTAGATATGTAATATTCTATACTTCCCTCTTAGAGTAGCTTGTGATGCATCCCAAAGGTTTTACACCATTATGTTTTCATTTTCATTTGTTTCCATATACTTTTTAATTTCTTCTATTCAGGTTATTTCCAGGTTGATCCATTCCTTGTTTAGTAGCATGTTGTTTAACCTCCATGTATTTGTGGTCTTTCCAGAGTTTTCTTGTGATTGAATTCTAGTTTCATAGCATTATAGTTAGAAAAGATATACGATATGACTTTAGTCTTTTTGAATTTATTGAGGTTGGTTTTTGGGCTAATATGTGATCTATTCTGAAGAATGTTTTGCATGCCCTTGAAAAGAATGTGTATTCTGCTGGTTTAGAATAGAATGTTCGTGGGGCACCTGGGTGGCTCAGTGGTTGAGCACCTATCTGCCTTTGGCTCAGGTTGTGATTCCAGGGTCCTGGGATTGAGTCCTGCATCAGGCTCCTTGCAGGGAGCCTGCTTTTCCTTCTGCCTGTGTCTCTGCCTCTCTCTCTCTCTCTCTCTGTTTCTCATGAATAAATAAATAAAATCTTTAAAATATTAAAAAAAATAAAGGCACCAAGACAAAAGAAGACAGTAATATATAGAGGAAACCCCACAAGGCCAGCAGGAGACTTTTCAGCAGATACTTTCCAAGTCAGAAGGAAGTGGCATGACAGATGCATAGTGCCAAGTGGAAAAAATCTGCATCCAAGGACACTCTATCCAGTAAGGCTATTATTCAGAAAAGGAGAGATAGAGTTTTCCAGACAAATAAAAACTAAATAAGTTCATGACAACTAAACCAGACTTGCAAAAAAATATTAAAGAAGACTCTGTGAGTGGAAAGGAGAAGCCAAAATTGACAGGATAAAGGTAGAAAACACAAAAGCAGTAAAAATGAATATTTCTATAAAAAATCAGCCAAAGAACTCATAAAATGAAAGTATATAAAATATAGTAGCATATATCTAAAATGTGCAGAGGAGAAGAGAAATAATGAGTTCAAACTTAAATGACTATCAATATAAACTGCTATATGCTATATGCAGAAGGGGTTATATGCAAACCTACAAACCACATATCAAAAACCACTAATATATGAATAATAAAAAAAGAAATGTAAACATATCACTTAAGAAAATCAGCAAGGCATGAGAAAAAGACAAGATCAGAAAAAAAATCTTCAGAAACCACAACAAATAATAAAATGACAATAAATACATATCAATAGTTACTTTAAACATAAATAGACTAAACTCTATAATTGAAAGATAGAGGGTAACAGAATGGATTAAAAGAAAAATAAGACCCATTCATATGCTGCCTATAAGAGGTTCATTTTAGACCTAAAGACACTTGCAGATTGAAAGTGAAGGATGCAGATTGTTTTCCATTACGCTGTCTTTTAGGCCATTAATTTCTTCCTCTGCTTCTTCCTTCCTGTTCTTCGTTCCATCAAGTATGTTTCTCATTTCATTTATTGAGCCCCTATCTCTGCTTTGTTATTCCTTAGCTCCGTGTTAAGCATCTCACTCATATCTTCCCTTCTTTTCTCAGGTTCAGTGAGTATCCATAGGATCATTGTTTTAAATACTCCCATCAGGCATATTACTTATATCTGTTTACTTACATCTTTGGCTGTGGCCTTGTTTAGTTCTTTCATCTGGGATAAATTTCTCGTCTTCTCATTCTGCATGAGTTTCTGTGCCTGTGTCTCTGTGTAAGGAAACTCTGCTATGTCTCCTGTGTTTGAGGTAACAGCCTTATGAAGAAGAGGTCCGATAGCCCTGCCGTATTTCATTACTCCCTGGGTGCTGGCATTTCCAGAAGTGTCTCCAATATATGCAGGTATGTTCTGTTGTTTTGCCCTGGTTCCTTTATCCTTCAGGCCAGTTATCTGCAGAAGTGCTCTTTGCCTTTTTGTGGGCAATGTTTGGTCCCTGCCCTGAATGTAGTATGTTTTAACTAGATGTGCTCTTGGTCTTCTTGTGAAATGACACCTGTCACCACCACTGCCAGTATCAAGGCCCTATAAAACGTGTAAGTTGGGAGACATAGTATTGGCAGGGATGTGGACTGGGCTTCTGGGGGAAAGGGGCCCACTGTTCTGGGACTGGGGCAAACATGACTGGGAAGAGGGGTAGTTGGAGGAGCTTGGTATAAGCAAGTTAGGTGGTGATGCTGCACTGATTCCCAAGGTGGTCTTGTGCTTATGTTGAGAGGCAGGGGAGGAAGATGGTGTCAACTAGTTCCTTTGTGCCTGGATGTGTCATTCCTTAAATGCTGCCTCTCTAAGATATTCTCTGAGTTGAGCGAATAACTTTCTCACTATGTGCCCCAGGCCCTCTTCACATCACTATTTCCACACTGTATGTCCCTGGGTTGTTTGCTCACTTTCTCTCCATGAGCAGCATAATGCCCTCCATGTTCTATTCCAGCCAAGCCTGCTGACCTTTAAAACTCCAGTCTTTAAGCCTCGGTGGTTGTTGAAATCATGAACTTTCATCTCTCTTGGATTCCAAGCCAGTTGCTATTGGGATTTGTCTTCCCTGTGTGCTCTCCTGTGTGTTAGCCTTTCTCTTCCCCTTCTCCATGACCTCAGCTCCCACCCCACCACAGTGGCCATTATCTGTTTCCCAAGCTGCGTCTCCAAACTTCTTCCCTTCTTTAATGTGTGTGACCTCTTTTCTACCTTTAGGTATAGAGTTTGCTCTGCCAGTCTTCAGGTCAATTTATTGAAGTATTTAGGATGATTAAATAGTTACCTGTATTCCTGGGATGAGGCAAGCCTAGGATCATTCTACTCCACCACCATCCTCCAACCATCTAATCTCTTCTTCATTTTTGACTTTGAGTCTTCTTCCTTTTCTCTCTCTTTCTTGCTAAAATTTATCAATTTTATGGATTTTCTTAAAGACTAGTTTTGGCTTTATTGGTTATTTTATTATTTATTGTTTTGAAAAATATTTATTTCTGCTCTAATCTTTATTATTTCCTACCTTCTACTGGTTTTTGCTTTTGTTTTTAAGATTTTATTTATTTATTCATGAGAGACACAGAGAGAGGCAGAGACACAGGCAGAGGGAGAAGCAGGCTCCATGCAGGGAGCCCGATGTGGGACTTGATCCCAGGACCCTGGATCATGGCCTGAGCTAAAGGCAGATGCTTAACTACTGAGCCACCTAGGTGCCTCTGGTTTTGGATTTTGTTCTTCTCTTTCTTGCTTCCTTAGGGGTAAAGTTTGTTTGTTTGTTTGTTTGTTTGTTTGTTTGTTTGAGGTGGGTTTTTTTTATTGAGGCAGTGTTCTATAGTGTTTTCATTTTCATTTCTCTCCATATATTTTTTATTTCCTCTTGGATTTCTTGATTGATGCATTCATTTTTTAGCAACATGTAATTTAGCCTCCATTTATTTATGTTCTTTCCAGATTTTTTTGCTTGTGATTTCTAATTTTATACCGTTGTGGTCAGAAAAGATATATTATTTCAGTTTATTGAATTTGTTGAGACTTTTTTTGTGTGGCCTAATGTGTTATCTATTCTAGAGAATCTTCCATGTAAACTTCAAAGGAATCTCTATTCTCCTGTTTAAGGTAAAATGTTCTGGGGGATCCCTGGGTGGCGCAGAGGTTTGGCGCCTGCCTTTGGCCCAGGGTGCGATCCTGGGGACCCGGGATCGAATCCCACATCGGGCTCCCTGCATGGAGCCTGCTTCTCCCTCTGCCTGTGTCTCTGCCTGTCTCTCTCTCTCTCTGTGTGTGACTATCATGAATAAATAAATAAAATCTTTAAAAAAAAAAAAAAGAAAGAAAAAAAAGGTAGAATGTTCTGTATATGTTAAATCCATCTGGTCGAGTGTGTCATACATAACCACTGTTTACTTTTTGTTATTCTGTCTGGATAGTCTATCCAGGGATGTAATTGGGGGTGTTAATGTCTGTCTTGTATTATTGTTATATTCTTTTTTAATATATCAGCTAATAGTTGCTTTATGTATTTGAGTTCTCCCAGGTTCGATGCATAAATATTTACAATTGTAATATCTTGTTGGATTGCTCTTTTGTCATTCATTAGTGTCCATCTTAGTCTCTTGTTACATCTTCATTTTATTTATTTATTTACTTATTTAAATATTTTATTTATTTATTCTTGAGAGACACAAACTAAGAGAGAGGGAGAGACACAGGCAGAGGGAGAAGCAAGCTCCATGCAGGGAACCCAACATGGGATTCAATCCCAGGACTCCAGGATCATGCCCTGGGTTGAAGGCAGGCACTAAACCACTGAGCCACTCAGGGATCCCCTACATCTTTGTTTTAAAGTCTGTTTTGTCTAATGTAAATATTGCCACCTCAGCTTCTTTTTGCATCTCATTGCATAATAAATGCTTTTCTATCTCATCACCTCAATTTGCATGTCTTTAGGTCTGAAGTGAATATATCTTATAGGCAGCATACAAAAGGGTCTTTTAAAGGATTTTATTCATTTATTCATGAGAGACAGAAGAGGGATAAGCAGGCTCTCTGCGAGGAGCCCAATGCAGGACTTCATCCCAGGACCACGGGATCACAACCTGAGCCAAAGGCTCAACCACTGAGCCACCCAGGTGGCCTGGGACTTGTTTTTTTAATCCATTCAGTCACCCTGTGTCCTTTTTTTGGAGCATTCAGGTCATTTACATTCAAAGTAATTATTGAGGGCAGCCAGGTTCACTCAGCAGTTTAGCGCTGCCTTTGGCCCAGGGCATGATCCTGGAGTCCCAGGATCGAGTTCCATGTCAGGCTCCCTGCATGGAGCCTGCTTCTCCCTCTGCCTGTGTCTCTGCCTCTCTCTCTCTCTCTCATGAATAAATAAATAAAATCTTTTTAAAAAGTAATTATTGAGAGGTATGGACTTATTTCCATTTTACTTACTTTACATTTTTTGTGGTTCTTGTTCCTTTCTTCTCTTATCATTTGTCTTGTGGTTTGATGGCTTTCTCTAGTGATATGCTTGGATTCTCTTTCTTTTTGCATATCTATTACAGGTTTTTGATTTGTGGTCACCATTAGTTTGATATATAACATCCTACACTTATAGCAGTCAATGGTGAGTTGATATTTGCTTAAGTGAAACCCATTCTAAAACCTCCAAATTTTTACTCCCTCAGTCCCCATGGTTTATATATATGGTGTCATGCTTCACATAGTTTTATTTTGTGAATCCCTTCACTGATTTTTATAGATACACTTTATTTTACAGCTTTTGTGCTTCAATCTCTCTACTAGTTTTATAAGCAATTAATCTACTTTTATTTTTATATATATCTGTGGAATTCTTTCTTCACCTACATTTCTTAATCCTGCTTAATATTTCTTGGAAAGCTGGTTTAGTGGTGATGAATTTCTTTAACTTTGGTGTGTGGGAAAGTCTTTATAACTCCTTCAATTTTGAATGATAGCTTTGCTGGATAGGGTATTCTTGATTGGAGGAATTTTCTGTCAGCATTTGGAATATGTCATTCTACGCCAGCTAGCCTGCACTTTCTACTGAAAATCAGCTTGTAGCTTTATGGGATTTCTCTTATATGTAACTGTTTTCCTTTTTCTTCTTGCTTTTAAAATTCTCTCTTTATTGCTACTTTTATCCATTTTAATTATTACATGTCTTGATGTGGACTTCCTTGAGTTGATTTTGTTGAGAGCTCTCTGCCTCCTGGATCTGGATGTTGATTCCTTCTCCAGATTAGGGAAGTTTTCAGCTATCATTTCATTAAGTAAATGTTCTGCCCCAATTTTTCTACCCCCTTTTCTACATTTCCTTCTTCTGGGTTCCCTATAATGCAAATGTTATTACCCTTGGTGTTATCACTGAATTCCCTTAATCTGTTCTCATTTATTTTTTTCCTTTTTTTCTATTCAGCTTAGTTGCTTTGCATAACTTTGTTTTTCAGGTCATTGATCTGTTTTTGCTTCCTCTAATCTAGTGATTCCTCCAATGTATTTCATTTTCAGCTTTTGAGTTCTTCATCTCTGATTGGTTCTTTTTTATATTTCTATCTCTTGTTAAGGGTTTCACTGAAATGCTCCAGTTTTTTTTCCAACTTCAGAAAGTATCTTTATGATAATTACTTTGAATTCTCTATCAGACATATTGATTATCTTTGTATCATTTAGTTCCTTTGCTGTGATTTTGTCTTATTTCATTTGGAACATACTCCTTATCTCCTCTTTTTTGTCTAACTCTCTGTTTTGTGTATTAGAAAAGTTAGCTATGTTTTCTGTTCTTGAAAATAGTGGCCTTATGAAGCACATGTTCGGTAATGCCATGTCCCCTGTGCACTAGAACCATGTGCTTTACATATTCCTAAATATCTAGGGTTATGTGTGCCCTACTGTTGTGGGTGAGCCATATTTCCCTTCAGTCAAGTTGGCCATTGTGGCTCACTTTCCATGTTGTGAGCAGAGTTTCATCCATGTACTTTTAGGGGGCCAGTTTCAGGCTGTCTTGGGCTTGTAGTTGGGTCAGACCACAAACCTGCCTTCAGCCCATTTGCTGGTGCAGTCACACCTAACTACAGGGCACTGTCCTTGCATTATTCCCTGAAATATTTTCACTGGTGGCTGGAGCCCTCAATCCAACCAGATGTCTGCCCCTACTCCCATCCACTGCTGAGGCTGCAGTAGATCTGGTGTGTGTAGTTATCTTCCTTTCTCCCCAAAGTAGATGTTACTTTGGAATAACACTCGTTGCTGTTTTGGCTACTTGCAGAGTGAGATGAGTCAGGAGATGCTTTGCAGAGACTCCTGCTGTGTTGTGCAGGTTGGATGGGGCAGTCTTTAGGAGAATGCAGAGATATTAGCAAGGTATGAAGAGAGTGTGATCCCAGTCCCTACCAGGCTTTCTTCTTATTTTACATTTTACTTTTTGAGAAGCACAAACATAAATAGACCATACTTATAATCATGACTAATGTAACTTTATCAAACTTAAGAAATGAAACCTTAAAGTTACAGTTTAAGCCCCTTTTCCACTCCTCTTTCATCTCATCCCCTCATAAATATATCCTCATAAGTAAACACTATCCTGTATTTGTTGTTTTTCATTTCCGTGTGTGACTTTAAACTGTTCTAACAGAGAAATACACTTATGATCATCTAATATTGTTTTGTATGTTTTAAAACTTTCTACAAATATCATTAAATCATTTAAAAACTAGGGTTTTAAACCCTAGTTTTGCTAGGGTTTTGATATTTATTCATGTTGACAGTTATAACTTCAGTTGATTTATTTCACTCATGGAACAATGATGGCTTGCATATAAAGTATATTAATTTCATGTCCTGTGGTCATCTTACCGATTATCAATGTTCTGTTATTTTAAACTCTGTTGCAACAAATTATGCATATTCTTATGTGTACCTTCATATATCTATGGAAAATTGGGTCTTAGGACATATTCACACCTCCAGATTTACTAGATATAATCAAATGACAACAGTGATTATAACAATCACTTCTTCCATTAATAGCATTTGAATGTCCCTATTTCCTTACAGCTTGTTGGTACTAGTTATAGTTGGGTCTGTAGTTATTTTCTAATCAAGTGGGTAGA
The DNA here is from genome assembly GCF_053574225.1 of Canis aureus. NCBI lineage: Eukaryota > Metazoa > Chordata > Mammalia > Carnivora > Canidae > Canis > Canis aureus. Next base: position 7,797,051 of record NC_135611.1, on the reverse strand, counting down.
AAATGTAATCTTGTTTTAATTTGTTTTTCCCGATTATCAATGAGTTGGAACACATATCCATATTGCTAATGGGTATTATGATTTCTTCTTCTGGGCTTGCATGTTAGTTTTTTTTTTTAATTTTCAATTTTTTGGGGGGAGAAGAGCTTATATAGATTTGTGGATATTATTTAAAAAGTAAGTATTTCCTGGGATCCTTGAGTGGCTCAGTCAGTTGAGCATCTGACTCTTGGTTTTGGCTCTGGTCATGATCTTGGAGTCATGGGATGGAGTCCTTCTTTGCGCTCCATACTCACTGGGGAACCTACTTGAGGTTTTCCCCTCTCTGTCCATATCCCTCCTTCTCTCTTGCTCTCTCTCTCTGAAATGAATTAATAAATCTTAAAAGAAAAAGTGTTCCTGCCATGAATATTTCATCAAACATGCTATAAATGTCTTGAAATCTGACACTTCTTTTTCCGGTTTATAGTCTTTTGTTTGTTTGCTAACTGGAAGATAGGGATTGGGTGCTCTGTGTATGTGTGTATTTTGCTTCCCTGTATTGATATTTCTCTAAAAGAGTAGACATTTTGCTTTTCCCATTATGAGCTAAGATGTTCTCTTCCACTGTTATCTTGTGCTTCTGTGAGACCTCCTACACCTTCTTTATTACACAGTGGTAGATGCCATCTTACTTTGGGTGCCTAGGTCATTAGGTCCCTTTTTCATATTTGATTATTCCTCATATTCTGACCTCCATCGTTCTAAATTATAATGCATCTTCCCAAATTATAATACAAATAAAACCCTTCATTTTCCTGTTTCCCTTGTAGCTACAATGTAGATGTGTTGTCTAGGTCACTCCAATCACATAGGAAAAGAGGAAAGTCTCTTGTGGGAGACTTTGGTTCAGACACAAGGCCCCTATGGAAATGAATTCAGCCTGAATTCAGTCTTTGCTCAGCTAGTAGGAGTGATAAAGGATGCTGAGTCACCTGGTGTCTGTGTCAGTAATTGTGCATCACTGGAACAGCTTGGTGACTTACTCCTGTTACCAGAGATGGCAACACCCTCACACTCACAGACAGTGACATCAGTAACTCTCTTTATAGTTAGGACCAACTTTTTTTTTTTTTGACAGCAATTTTTTCCAAGGCATATCTATTTTTTTTAATTTATTTTTTATTGGTGTTCAATTTACTAACATACAGAATAACCCCCAGTGCCCGTCACCCATTCACTCCCACCCCCCGCCCTCCTCCCCTTCTACCACCCCTAGTTCGTTTCCCAGAGTTAGCAGTCTTTACGTTCTGTCTCCCTTTCTGATATTTCCCACACATTTCTTCTCCCTTCCCTTATATTCCCTTTCACTATTATTTATATTCCCCAAATGAATGAGAACATATAATGTTGTCCTTCTTTGACTGACTTACTTCACTCAGCATAATACCCTCCAGTTCCATCCACGTTGAAGCAAATGGTGGGTATTTGTCATTTCTAATAGCTGAGTAATATTCCATTGTATACATAAACCACATCTTCTTTATCCATTCATCTTTCGTTGGACACCGAGGCTCCTTCCACAGTTTGGCTATCGTAGCCATTGCTGCTATAAACATCGGGGTGCAGGTGTCCCGGCGTTTCATTGCATTTGTATCTTTGGGGTAAATCCCCAACAGTGCAATTGCTGGGTCGTAGGGCAGGTATATTTTTAACTGTTTGAGGAACCTCCACACAGTTTTCCAGAGTGGCTGCACCAGTTCACATTCCCACCAACAGTGTATGAGGGTTCCCTTTTCTCCGCATCCTCTCCAACATTTGTTGTTTCTTGCCTTGTTAATTTTCCCCATTCTCACTGGTGTGAGGTGGGATCTCATTGTGGTTTTGATTTGTATTTCCCTGATGGCAAGTGATGCAGAGCATTTTCTCATATGCATGTTGGCCATGTCTATGTCTTCCTCTGTGAGATTTCTGTTCATGTCTTTTGCCCATTTCATGATTGGATTGTTTGTTTCTTTGGTGTTGAGTTTAATAAGTTCTTTATAGATCTTGGAAACTAGCCCTTTATCTGATATGTCATTTGCAAATATCTTCTCCCATTCTGTAGGTTGTCTTTGAGTTTTGTTGACTGTATCCTTTGCTGTGCAAAAGCTTCTTATCTTGATGAAGCCCCAATAGTTCATTTTTGCTTTTGTTTCTTTTGCCTTCGTGGATGTATCTTGCAAGAAGTTACTATGGCCGAGTTCAAAAAGGGTGTTGCCTGTGTTCTTCTCTAGGATTTTGATGGAATCTGGTCTCACATTTAGATCTTTCATCCATTTTGAGTTTATCTTTGTGTATGGTGAAAGAGAGTGGTCTAGTTTCATTCTTCTGCATGTGGATGTCCAATTTTCCCAGCACCATTTATTGAAGAGACTGTCTTTCTTCCAATGGATAGTCTTTCCTCCTTTATCGAATATTAGTTGCCCATAAAGTTCAGGGTCCACTTCTGGGTTCTCTATTCTGTTCCACTGATCTATGTGCCTGTTTTTGTGCCAGTACCACACTGTCTTGATGACCACAGCTTTGTAGTACAACCTGAAATCTGGCATTGTGATGCCCCCAGATATGGTTTTCTTTTTTAAAATTCCCCTGGCTATTCGGGGTCTTTTCTGATTCCACACAAATCTTAAAATAATTTGTTCTAACTCTCTGAAGAAAGTCCATGGTATTTTGATAGGGATTGCATTAAACGTGTAAATTGCCCTGGGTAACATTGACATTTTCACAATATTAATTCTGCCAATCCATGAGCATGGAATATTTTTCCATCTCTTTGTGTCTTCCTCAATTTCTTTCAGAAGTGTTCTATAGTTTTGAGGGTATAGATCCTTTACCTCTTTGGTTAGGTTTATTCCTAGGTATCTTATGCTTTTGGGTGCAATTGTAAATGGGATTGACTCCTTAATTTCTCTTTCTTCAGTCTCATTGTTAGTGTATAGAAATGCCACTGACTTCTGGGCATTGATTTTGTATCCTGCCACGCTACCAAATTGCTGTATGAGTTCTAGCAATCTTGGGGTGGAGACTTTTGGGTTTTCTATGTAGAGTATCATGTCATCGGCGAAGAGGGAGAGTTTGACTTCTTCTTTGCCAATTTGAATGCCTTTAATGTCTTTTTGTTGTCTGATTGCTGAGGCTAGGACTTCCAGTACTATGTTGAACAGCAGTGGTGAGAGTGGACATCCCTGTCTTGTTAGGACCAACTTTGTAGTTAGGAAATGGTTCTTGGACACTGAGACCTGAGCCTCTTTTTCTCAAGGTATCAGGGATTCTGGGAGTTTTTAGTGTCCACAAATACATTTCTTCTTCCTTAAACTAATGTAAATTACATTTTATGTAACTAAGAACAATAACCAATAAGTAGCTTCCTAATAAGATCCTATGTCTGTTTGAAGGAATGCTATAGACTTTGTTCTTTGGAATAGTTTTGATTTTTCCTAACATCTTTCTCTTTCATAGACATTTTTGAATCTGCTTGCCAAGTCACTATAAAAAGTCTACTGGAATATTTACTGGATTTTCATTGTACTAATGAGTAAAGAAAGAAAATGAACTATATTTGGCATTGAGTCTTTATATCCCAAATTGGTGAAACTATCAATTTATTTAGGTCTTTTTAATATTTCTCAATAATAACTTACACTTCCTTCAGGTAGATTTTATGAGTGCTGTGTTAAGTTAATTTTTATATGGCTTTGAACACATTAAAGATAATGTGATTATTTTAAATTCCTGCTTTTCTAAGAGATTTTATTTTTAAATACATGTTGCAGATCCATTTGTATATCATATAGATTTTCAGGTATTGAAAATACTATACACTTAGTATGAACCATAAGGATATCATTTTTATAAATTTTTGTTTCAGGTTGCTAATTATTTCTTTAGGTATGTGTTTCTAAGTTAAGTAAAATTGACATTTGTTTTTTTCCCTATTTTTCTTATTTTGACATTGGGGTTGTATTTGCCTCATACAAAAGTAGAGTTCCATTTTTCTATTCCTTGGTGCAATTTTTGAAAGACTTCTGTGACTTATTTCTACAAAGCCATTTAGATTTCCCCCACCTCCCAGGCCTTTATATCTTTTTTCTCTCTTAATAAAGCTGTATTTTCATCATTAATTGAATTATTATTATAGAAACATTCATATTATTTAAACTTGATTGACTGTTGGCTTGTATTTGATATATTTTGGCATATTTTTCTAGGAAATCACCCTTCATACCTAACTCTTCAAATGCATTTGCTGATGACATTTATAATATTATACCTAATATAATATAATATATGTAATTAAGTTATAAGTTAATAACTCTAAGTTTTTCTATTTTTGATGGTTTTTATTATTTGAGAGGGAGGACAAATGGGGGAGATAGGGCCAGAGGGAGAAGCAGACTTCCCGATGAGCAGGGAACCAACATGGGGCTAGATCCCAGGACTCTGGGATCATGACCTGAGTCAAAGCCATATGCTCAACCAACTGAGCCACCCAGGCATCCCTACTCTAACATTTTTCTAATATCTGATATAGTTATACTTCTCATCCTTTTGCTGCCTTATAACTCCTTTAAAAGTCTTGTCTGAGGTTTCCCACTTTATTATTTTTCCCAAATAACCAAAGAAATAGCATTTATAAATATTTTATCTTTTATAATTTCTTCTCAAGTTCATCTTTACCAAATTTCTCCCTCATTTCCTTTCAATTTGGCCACACTTTTTACATTAAATATTTAGGCATTATTTTCAACACTTTTTTCTCCTATTAACTCATTCTATAAATATTTAAGTCTCAAAAATTCCCTAAAAATACCACTTTAATTAACTACATCTAAATTTTAATTAACTACATCTAAATTTTGAGGTCATCTGCCCCCCCACTCAATGGCGACTTTTTTTTTTTTTTTGCTTTAAGGTTAATCATTTAATATATTAACATTTTCACTTATAAACATACAATTTGCATATACAGGGAAAAACAGTTTCTGTGGACACAAGAGAGTATGAGAGACAGGGAAGCAAGCAGAAGATAGATCAATTCTAAGGGGAAAAATGGAACTACATTCCATTCCTATGTCTACATAAACTTGGGAAGGAGAAAGAAAACTGAAACAGGATCGTAACTAATGTAGAAAATAAACTTGAGCCGTTTGTAAATTTTTGGTAGTATTTTATTATTTTTTTGGTAGTATGTTATTATTTTTTAGTTACAAGTGTTTTATAATCCCACTAAAATTTCTTCTTTCACAGAAGAATTTTTTTTTAAGATTTTATTTATTCATGAGAAACTCAGAGAGAGAGAGGCAGAGACACAGGCAGATGGAGAAGCAGGCTCCCTGCAGGAAGCTTGATGTAGGGACTCAATCCCAGGACCCTGGGATCATGCCCTGAGCTGAAGGCAGACACTTAGCCACTGAGCCACCCAGGCATTCCTCACCAGTTTCTAGGTGTTTAGAAACAGGTATTTATGGATCCATGTGCTTAGTATGTGTGTCTTAATTTCCAGACATATCTTTAAATTTTTATTGATCTTATTGATTAGTTAATTTCATTTCAGTAAACATTTTATTGCAGTATAAATTAGAAAATTGCCCAAATCATGAGAGTATGGCTTAGAAACTTTCTTGAAGTGATTAACTGACTACACAGCTAGCATTCAGATCAAGAAAGAAAACATCCTCCTATTTTCACAGTCATTCTCCTATCAGATAAGAAGTCACTACCCTTACTTCTGCCTGCTTCTCATTTTAATATATATAGAGTATATTTATTTCTTTATTTTTAAAGATTTATTTATTTATTCATGAGAAACACAGAGAGGGGCATAGACACAGGCAGAGGGAGAGGCAGGCTCCATGCAGGGAGCCTGATAAGGGACTTGATCTTGGGATCATGCCCTGAGCTGAAGGCAGCAGCTGCTTTACTGAGAATGTCTGCCTAGCACTTTATCACCTTGCTCTGTTGCTACAGACTTGGACATATTTCTTCAGGGAACTATATTTAGAACAAGTTCTCTACCATACTGAAGTCAGAATTTATCTGCTCATGTGTCCAGTCTCCTCTCTCCTTCCCCAAGAAGCAGCCAAAGAGACTGTTGGTGGCTCATCCCCTATCTTGACTCTTTCTCAAGCTGGGATTCTTGGGATCCTGTACTTTGCTATATGTGACAGATGTATCCTGGGGAAAAACTAAGAGCATCAGCTCACATCTCTATGGCTCTCTGTCCCCTAAAGTATTGGATCTTCTCACTGTTTATCCACTCACTGATCTCTATAGATTTTCCTTGTATTTTCCAGTTGCTCTGGAAGAAATGAGTCAGAAATAAGCCACTCTAACCTTCTCCAAATCAGAAGTTTTCTGACAGTTGAAAATTGATCAGAAAATGTGTTCCATAGTGTCCTGAATTTGTTTTTATGAAAATTTCCATATAGTTATTTTTTACTTTTTTCTTGGTATTTAAATGAGTGTATATTTTCTAGCTCTTAGGTACATGTCTCCATAAATATAAGACTCTTTTCTATTTTTAATGTAGTCTTAGAAAAGTATAGTTTTTATCCTGTGTGATTGAAGAGTTTTATCACTCTAGTTTTTTTTTTTTTTCCAGACTTTGCTGTGTTGGTTTATAGTTGTTCTAATTTCCTTGTGAGATGAAAAGTTTATTGGATGGTGATCCTGTCTCCCAATAGATGATTTTTTTCCTTCATGCCTACTCTGATTTTGGTAAAGCAAACCAACTACTTTTTGGAATAGCTCCCCCACCCCATACTTTCACTGTGAGAATTTCTGATACCTTATGATTTATGCATATGTGAACAGTATGTGAAAGGATTATGTTTTTGCTGTTTTTCTTTATAAGTTGAGGGAAGCCAAGATATAGTTAAGGGACATCACATAGCATGCTGAAGATAGGCTTCTCTGTGGAAGCAGGATTTGGATCTAAGAATGGAAGGGGGCAGAGAATGTTCTAGGCACAGTGAAGAGCTGGCACAAGGGACCAAGGAGGAAAACATTAGTGTTTTTTTTTAGAAACTGAGCAAAACTCAGTCCTAACCCATGCTATATCCAAGTTCAGTGAATTTTACCAAGTCTCTTTCACTGTAACCTTCAGTTTCTTCTCTATAAAATGGGAGCAAGAGTGTGTACCTCACAGTAATGGAAAACTGATAAAGACTTATATGGTTTCTAGTTAACAAAATATTGTTTCAGGTGATAATTATAATGTTATGTAAGATGTTAACATTGGGAGAATCTACATAAGGAGTATTGGAGTACTCTTTGCACTATTTTTTACAATTTTTCTTTAAGCCAAAAAATAGTTAAAAATCCCAAAATTAAAAAAAAGTATATAGCAAATCTGTCCAAATGCAAATGCCCCAGAGGAAGAGAAAGGTGATCAGTATGCTAGGCAGTATGTTTGTGACTCTTTAAAATCCTTGGGAATTAGCCATTGTTCCTCTCATTTTATTTTTTATAATTAATTAAAAAATTAATTAATTAATTAGAGTGTGCAAGCCAGGGGAGGGTGGAGGGAGAGGGGGGAGAGAGAATTCCAAGCATACTCCACACTGAGTGCAAAGCCCGATGTGGGGCTCAATCTTATAATCCTGAGAACATGACCTGAGCTGAAAGCAATAGTTGGACACTTAATTGACAACCACCCAGTTGCCTCCTCTCTCATTTTATAGAAAAGATTTAAAGCCAAAAACAAAACAAAACAAAAACAGCACTCTCAATTTCCAATTTCCTGAGGTTTTGTTTTTGTTGGTTTTTTTTTTCTGAAATGAATGACTTGCATTTTGCACGTTCCCAGTATTATGAAGATACTTGATAATCACATGACATCCTTCCTTGGACTATGGTAGTCATATCATAGTGTGTGGTGTTATAGATTGATATCCAAATATTGAACCACCCATGAGGTCCCAGGATAGAGCCCAATTATTCATGGCCACATGAACACATGGCCACATAAATTTTGCTACTGTGGTGGTAGATTCCCTTGCTAATATTTTGTTTAGAAATTGTGCATCCATATTCATAACTATATTTATCTGTAGTTTTCTTTGATCATTATTGTACTTTTTTGTGTGTGTCAGTATTCTACTTTATAATGAAACCTCCTAATCCCTTTTATATCTAAAGACTAACTTTAAAATTGCACTTTTATGTATGAATTTCAATTCTAACACTTTGTTAGATGGTATCTCCAGGTACTGTCTCCTACCCATGTGCCATTACAATCCAAGGTCTGTGATGACTTGATCTGGTTCCTGTCCCATTTCCACCCATTGTTTACCTACCTAGGCAACTTTAGCTTCAGTTCAGACTCACTACTGCTGCTTCCACTTTTATCGTTGTTCTTGTTCCTTTGTATTTTCTGATTATTATTTGAGTTTAGTTTACTACATTTGGTCAAGCTACTTTAGTTGTAGAATGATTTTTTGCGTGATTATTAATAAAAAAAAGTCCTCTGTTTATATTTTTAAAGGAAATCTACATCAGTTATCACATTACAATAAAAATTTTAGGGAATTTTATAAGCTGTTTTGACTACAGCTACAGAAGTAACATTTTTGCTGCTTTTATGCTATCGTGAGCTAGAAATAATATAGACTTTATCAGATATGCTTCTAGGAGAGAAATATTTATATAAGGAATTAATCATGTTTTAAAAATAATTTTTCACAGTGAATTTAAAATATCTAAATTTTTAAAACATGTTTTTCATGTTATTCTTATTTGCATGATATGTTAGGTAGAACATAAAAATACAAATTGGGACACCTGGATGGCTCAGTGATTGAGCATCTGTATTTGTCTCAGGTTGTGATCCCGGGGTCGGGGATCAAGTCCTGCATCAGGCTCTCCACAGGGAGCCTGCTTCTCCCTCTGCCTATGTCTCTGCCTCTCTGTCTCTCATGAATAAATAAATAAATCTTAAAAGAATAAAATGCAAGTACGCATTTTTATTTTTTAAAAGTTATAACAGTTAATTTTATATATAATGTTTTTAAAAATTCAAGGTTTTTTCTTTTACATAGATTTATGAAGAGAATAAGAATTACTATATAATAATATCATGAAAATTACTGATTTTTTCTATTAGGCCTTAATGACTTAATAAAATCATAACAGCCAAAATGCAAAGTCTTTTTAAGGAATAAAGCTTTTTCTATGAAACCCAGTATTCATGGGAATGCTAAGACAATATTGGAATCTCCCATGGATTGACTATGCATGTTTTTTTAAGAAGATTTTTATAGAAATTGGGATAAGGGGCTTATTATGAGCAAAATATTTGAGTTTTTTTATAAATCTTATTTTAAGATAATCACATATTTTATATTAGATGACTTTTCTCCATTATTAGCAACCTGTCCAAATCTTTCCATTGTTAGCAAACTGGAAATTTTTCTGGGGTGAAAAAAAGTAGCATTTTATGACTCCCAACTTAACAGAAAACAGTTAAATGTTAAATATAATGCTAAAATGTGTATTACCTCTATGACAACATAGTCAATTGATTGTTATCTTGGTAACTTTTTCTTTGATATTTTACTTTTTATATTTTTCCCAAAATTTTAGATGTATATGGATATATGTATTCCTCTAAATTATGTATAGTTAATATAAGCAATATGTATATTAGACATATATTGTTGATTTATAGAAAAATATAGATAAATATTAGTTACAGCTACGTATATTCTTTTTGACTTTTACCTGATAATATATTACTTGAATGATACTTAGAAAGACTGACCAAATAGAAAAAATTAATATGTATAGGCTCAAATGATAGCTGAAATGCTCACTTTTGGTTCATTGGAGTATTCATTTTAGTTGGTAAGCCTACTTAGATCCACTTGGTTAGTTGTAACAAAAAGGTAATCTTCAAATACATCAAGCATGGTCTTTAAATAAGATAAGATACAAAGACCTATAAATAGATTGGAAAATAATATTAATGCTGAGCATAGCACTATGAATAAAAAATGTTAAGTGTCAGCTCAACCTTTACAAATGCTTTGCTACAGTGCTTCTAATATATACCTATAATAATGATAATACAGAAGAGTTTCCAATTAAATTATGTTAGTTTTATTAGGAAATGAATTGATTCTGAATTCATTAATTTATAAACATTGAAATGTAGTAAGAATGAGGTCTCCACTAAATTGCAGCCAGGAATAATAACCGATAGACATTTTGCATTTAAACAACTAAGTGATGCTTTTTCAATGTTGAGAAGTGGACTCAGTGGAGCAATTAGTTAGATACTAACCTTTTTTATAACAAAGTGGTATGGGAAAATAGGCAATAATTCAGTGTTCAAATACATTTTAAAAGTTTTCTAACTACAGACACTCTGAAGATTGGAGCTATCCTGCAGCATAATATGTAATTTTATACAGTTGCTAAAGATAAATGATCTTTCCTGATCAAATTATATGAGGATGAATAATTTTATACTATGTAATTGGTGAGCTGGATAATTCAATAAGTCCATTTGCTATGGTTGACTTCTTTTCGCAAGTAGGATTTCTATAATGAGGAAGGCAGTTTTGTCAAAACAGCTGCCAAATAGCAATAGCATTAGAAAATTAATCAGTAAATTAATTAAACATTCTCTGGATGTAAAACATGTTACGTACTGGAAAATGTAAGTAGTTTGACAACATTCGTAATGTTTTTATCAGAGAATTGTAGAAAACAATACAAATATGACACCTTTTTATGAATATAAGCCACTTTGTAATGAAAACATCCTATTGAAAAGTTTTCTTATTGAAAATATCCAAATTCTGGGGATCCCTGGGTGGCTCAGCGGTTTAGGCTACCTTCAGCCCAGGGCCTGATCCTGGAGACCCAGGATCAAGTCCCACGTGGGGCTCCCTGCATGGAGCCTGCTTCTCCCTCTGCCTGTGTCTCTGCCTCTCTCTCTCTCTCTCTCTCTCATGAATAAAATCTTAAAAAAAAAAATGTATCCAGATTCTAACATCGTTTTTAAACATTATTGTAAATTAAGGCATTAATAATATTTTGTCTAAACTACCTATTCTGTTTCCTATTGTTTCCCTTTACACCTACTCCAGTAGGTTTTCCAAATGTATATCTGAGAAAAACACTTATCATGACCACTACTTTGATCTACTTGCAAAGTAACTATATATGTACATATATATTTATAGTTATTAGGTATACGTATATATTTATATTTATTAGATAATTACAGATATCAGTTCATACTTGCACATCATTCACACATACAGCCTGTGTGTTATCTTAAGTAAAATGTGGTTGGGATGAGTCCCCTACATCTAATGCCTTAATTTTTATTTTTTTATTTTTATTTTTTTTATGCCTTAATTTTTAATAATAGATTAGAAACACAATTGAAAAGTTTAGGAGGGGGAAACCATCCCCCCTACTCCGTCACATACCACCAAGAAGCACTGAGTTCAGAGCCCTGGAAACTGCTACGGTTTTCGAAGAATTATGAACATCAGATCTGTCTGGTCCCCACAGCTTCACAGCAGATAGATAGGAGTGAAAATCAGCAATGCCGAGTGGGTCTCGAGGTGGAGCCGCACCACAGAAGCATCACATGAGATGATGCCTGGCTGTCCTTTATGTGCCCCATGTCAGTGGTCTGGCTTCTGTCCCGCTGCTCCCAAGACTGAATTGCAAGCCTTCAAGACTCCTGAGTCCCTTAACCCTGTTTCTCATTGCTCTCCACCCACCCAGAAGAAAACATGCTTTATATTTTAGAGAACAGTGGGGCCATCCCCCTGGTCTACTGGTTTCACTCTCTAAGTCTCCTTTTTCTTCTCATGGGAGGGAATTATATTTGCACCTGAGCCATTTCATCAGCCTGCTTCCTTCCCATTGCCTTTTATTTTGTGCTCATGTGATGGAACTAAAGTGAGTTCGCTCCTTGGTGAGTTACAGATAAAGACCACACCAGGTGGAGTTGTCACACGGAAGAGCCTTTATTTGCCAACAAATAAGGAGATAATGAAGAGTAATTTCCAAAGCTGTGACTCCTGAGCAGGGGTGAGTGGGTTCTTTCTACTTAGGGTTAGGATGAATATTCAGAAAGGGGAATTTTGCCATGGTTATGTAACTGGATCTGAGGCCACACGTGTACTCAGGAAATGTGTACACATGTGTCCTATGTTATGTTAATGAAGCTTGTGCTCCTAGGACAGAGACTTTAAAATCATGATGAAGCAGAGGTACCTGTCTGAGAAGGGCCTGTGGGCTTGTTCTGAGAGCTCGAATAAACTGATTAGGGTCTTGAGCTCATTATCTTGGATAAGGAATACAGGGCCTTACTTCTCCAAATGTACTGGGAGTTTCACCACTGATTTAACTGTCTCTGATACAATTAGGCTATTTCTTGGCCTGGTAGAGACTGTTAGCTTTTGCATTCTCTTTGTTTCCTTAACTACTGGAGTCTTTGCATTTCTTTGTCATTCTGACACCTCCTACCAAGTTGCTTGGGCTGGTTGGGCAGCGATCCTGTTGGAAGGGGGATGCATAGCTGGGGACCTAAATGACTTATGTCTTAAAAGTTATACTGTGTTTCTGGGGACACTTTAGTCTTTCTTTTTATACTTCTTCTGTCCCTTTTAGTCCAAAATGGCAGTGCGTTTGCCAACAATTGTTTTCTCAAGAACACTGGATTTTACTCCATTAGATAGAAGCTACATGCAAAAATCTCTTTGTGATTATCTTTTTCTCTATTTTTGCCTCTTGCATAGATGGCCAACAGACAGTGCCCTTAACTCATCCTAGAAAGCTTCTGGTTTGGTGACAAACCTCAGCATCTAGCAGTTTTTTTTAAAAAAACATTTTATTATTTATTCATGATAGAAATAGAGAGAGAGAGGCAGGGACACAGGCAGAGGAAGAAACAGGCTCCCTGCCGGGAGCCATCGTGGGACTCGATCCCGGGTCTCCAGGATCGCACCCTGGGCCAAAGGCAGTTGCTAAACCTCTGAGCTACCCAGGGACCCCCATCTAGCAGTTTTTGACACATATTTTCAGTAATTATTTGGTAAATTAAGTATAGCATTGTAAAGTACATATGGGGTTATTCAGTGTTCTTCAGGTTTTAGATAATAGGTTAGTTCTTAATTCATAAAAGTTTTGTCAACTTAAACATTACTTTTTATTAAGAATGACCAATGAAAATCAAATGTTAAAGGTGCTTTATGCATATTTAAGTTCCTAAAACTCAGCGCCACACATTCACGCAGTACAAGCTCAGAAAATGTTAATTTCTTCAACACATGGTGCAATAAATCAGATGGAGGATGAGCCACCCCAATCTGCATCTGAAATAAGATAAAATATTGTAAAAGCTCATCTTGGGCTCTGCAAACCAGATGTCCCCCAGATTCAAATACAGAATGGTTAGCTTAGAATGAGGCTGTTCACTTCGTGCCTCTATTATTTCTCCTCTTTAGGATGGGAATCATAACACTTTCATTTCCAGTTGCTTTGGTAGGAGGTCAAATGAATTATTACATGGAAACTGCTTAGAATTGTTCTCAGCACAGTAAGCACCATGAAAGTGTTAGTAATTCCTGTGGGGACCTCGAATTCCAAGTAAAGGGAGAAACATTGCCTGCCTAACATTTAGCTGCTCCACATAGATTTTCTTAGAGGTCATTTCCCTATTGCCGCTTCTCCTTGTCCTAACTCTCCACTACTGAGAAGCAAGAATATTGACATAAGTCTCTGGGGTTTTTTTCTTCCTTTTTATTTTTAATCTTAGACTTCAAGAGTTTAGAAGGACCACAGAATATCTTAGAGTAGAAGTCTTCAGACTGACAATACAGGAAGAATTTGGGAGAATTCATTCCCAGATCTTTAACTTTCAAGTTCCCTAACATCTGTCAAGACTGTGTTTGAGATCTTTGAATTTTCTCTTTCATCTCTTTTCCCAATCAACGTGGATTGTCCTACTTTATTAAAGAAAAATATTGGTTACTTGATCATTGTTCCTCATGGAATTGCCTAGGAAGAGTGCCTGGAGGACAGGAGAGATAGGAATGTGTCAACGAGGGCACTGTCGTCTTTTCAAAGGATGGCAGTAAAGGTGGCTCCCAGGCAATCTGCAACAGAGGCACTCGTTTTAGGAGGAAATACCCCAGGACAGGACCACACTGTGAATCAGAGAGCTAGGGCTTTCAGGGAGAACGATTTAGGGAGCAATACAAAAGATTCAGAGAGACCAGTGTCCTGTCCTGATACCTAAAAATGCCTGTGGTGTGTTCAGTGGAGAACAGTGGCAAGAATGTAAAATACAAAATCTACACGGAGGATAGGTCCATGTGAAAAGCACCTGGAGGGAGAGAGAGTAAATTAACAGCTCTCCTGAGGCTGCCCCCAAGCCCCACACTATTTTGTCTTCTCCACTCACTTTCCCTTCAGTCAGTAACCACCCGTGGATTCTAACCCCATCCTTGGTTTTGCCTGTTTCTTAACTTTATTTAAATGCAATCATATGGGGTATCTGAGTGGCTCAGTCAGCCAAGTGTCTGCCTTTGTCTCAGGTCAGGATCCTGGGGCCCTGGGATGGAGTCCACATATGGCTCCCTGATGAGCAGAGAGCCTGCTTCTCCCTTTCCTCCTGCTTGTGCTTTCATTCTCTTTCATATAAGAAAATAAAATCTTTTTTTTTAAATGCCATCATACACTGTTTGCCTTTTAGTTTTTTCTTTCACTCAATGTTAAGTTTGTAAGGTCTATCCGTGATTTTGCCCAAATCTCCTCACAAATATAAAATCCCAGTCGTGAAATATATATGAAAGAGATAAATCTTTTAATGTTATATGCAAATGCTGATAATATTTTTGTGGTAAGATGATTCACAAATAACAGGGAGGCAGGGGAATGCAGTATACATTTGCAATGAAACCAAGACCAGAGGTGGGGGTTCCCTTTCTGATTCTGCACCTTCGTCGATCCATGATCATGGACAATTATATTTTTAAGTCACAATTATTGATAGTATTATCAGTTAGCTCTTCTGTATCCTAATTCAGGGAGCATGATTAAATTAAGTCTAGAGTTCACTGAGCTTTAAGTATCTTATGATTATGTATTTTGTGGTTCTGGGGACTTCGGACCTACATTCATTTTGCTCAGTTACATTTTCATCATATATATATACCTTATAAATTAGCAAGCAAAAGCAAATTTAGAGGCTTACCTTATGATAAATTATACTTATAATAACAACTAGTTAAATTACAAGTTTTTGACTATCACTTCAAAGGAAAGAACAGACATTCTAGTAAATGCTGAAGCGCCAATTATGACTTCCATGAGGGAAGAGATGCTCTTGGCACATAAGCAGCTTGCTTTGCTTTGTCTTTGCTTTGCTTTGATCTCGTTCTGTCTTTTTTTCCTAACTTATGTTCCTTAATTCTTTATTCAGCGAGCATTTAGTGTTCACTTCCCAGATGTCAAGCCCAGTACTAAAGGGTAAGGATACTAATGAGGCAAGACATCATGGAGATCATGGTGGAGTGAAGGAGACAGATAGGCAAAGAACTCATAGGCAATGTGATAAAACTGAATTAATGACTGAGCTGTATTTGACTCTGCTTTTAACACGTTTGATTTTCAGGATTTTCAAAAATGGCAAACCGCTGAAATCTTTTGTTGAGAACAATTAAGCACACTAAAATGTATTAAACACCTACTTTGTTCCAGAGACTGTCCCAGACCTCACTTGCAATAGATAAATTGTAGGCATATGTTTACTCCCTTCCCCATTCCTTCCCTCTCTTGAAGGGATACATGTATCTCTCCATGGATCTTCAGGTTGGCCACATGACTGCCATTGTTCAATGAATGTGGGCAGAAATGACATGGTGCCATTTTCAAGACTAAACAGGCACCTGCCTTTTCACTTAGGCCTTTGGAAGTTTCTGACCTTTGCCACGAAGAGTATGCAATCCAAGTAGACATCGTCCCTCAGATTGAGATGGATAGAACAGAGCTGCTCCAGACTTTTGCTAATTCCTAGCCAGATAGAGAGGTGTGCAGTTTAACTGCAGATGAGCCTCACAAGAACAAATGCCATCGAGATTTGACTGGTCATAGGGGGTGCTAAACCAGAGATGCACACACTGCCCCTGTTCTTATGGAAGTAACGTTCTGACAGATAATTTGCATACAATGTGGAAAGTCTTGTGGGAGAGGTTTGCTCTAGAAACACACAGGAGGCAATAACTGAGGTGAGTCTTAAGGTCAGGGAAGTCTAAAGCCAGTCAGGGAAGAACAGGTTAGAGGGAATTGAATTCTGGGAGGGTAAAAAATTCTAATGGAGGGATCAGAATCTACAAAGAAGCATGAGAAATAATCCACATCCAGGGAAGCCCAAGGTGTTGAGTGGTGCTAGTGTAGACAACACCAGGGGAAGAGCAATGAACAAAGTGGAAAGATCTTCCAGCCCTCCCTTCACCCGAGACTCAATGAGAATCAACATCTGTTCCTCCCCATGTTTCTCGTCTGTGTTTAAAGAAAATCATAGAGTGTCATTTTGTCCTTGATACTAAATTGTGGCTTTAATCATGGAAATCTCGAGGACATCCAATGACACGTAGGAGAACTGAGTTTATGAGACTATGAATGCAGTTGTGGGAAGGTTTATTTATATCATACCTAAAAAGAACTAACTAAAATGTATTTTTGGATAAGTATACTGGTGCCTGATTCATTTGATTTGATCAAGCTTTTAATACAAACAATTGGGTTAGTTTAATTCAATATATAGTTTGACTCCAGAGTTCATTTATGTGAATGATTCATAATTTAATAAAAATGGTCACACAAAACTATCCTGTAAGTATAATTTAACTGATAGAAATTTGGTATTGTCTCATTGTATTCTGCATAGAAGTGCTGTTGTTTTCAACACTAAAATTACATAGCTTACTCTACACCCAGTATCCCCCAAATATTATGTATGAGTGACAGGGCCAATTTTCTGGGCAGGGTATCCAACATTTTCATCAAATTATATTAAAAAAATATATTTTTTCCTAATGGTGCCTTTTGCTGCTACTCAGCCTCTTACCCTTGTCTACTCAGATAATGCTTCTATCAGCGTGTTTTGGGAAAACAAAATATAAATTGTTTTAAAAATACTATATTATGGGGCTCCTGGGTAGCTCAGTTTTGGTTAAGTGTCTGCCTTCGGCTCAGGTCATGATCCTGGAGTCTTGGGATCCAGCCCCAGGTTGGGATTCCTGCTCAGTGAGGAGCCTGCTTCTCCCATTCTCCCTCCCCTCACTTGTTTTCTCACTCTCACTCTCTCTCTCTCAAATGGTTAAATAAAATCTTAAAAAAAAAAAAACAAAAAACACATTATTTGTAGCCAACATGCACCCATTCTGGTAAGCTTTTTTAGATAAAAATTCCATGTATTTAGACACTTTGAATTGTTCAGAAATGTGTCAGTGACAATGACAAACACAGACATAAGAGGAAGTTTTCTTTAGCAATGACTTGGTTACTGATTATGCTTATGAATATAATGGAAAAGCTATTTCACTATTTATGGCTGTAAAATCTCCATTGCACTGTACTACGTGATATATATTTTTAATTATTCAGCTGCTGAAATGATGCTGCAGTTTTATGTTGTTAGGCTGTAATATGAGGTTGTCATCGGTGGCAGTTATAATTCAGGAGATAGAAACCAGAGGGACTTTCACCCTGTAGGATTTTTCAAACCATATACTGAGGCTATAGGACAGTAAAAACCAAATGATTGACATGAATGCTTATGTCAATTATACAGATATAATTTTATTATTTTTTAAAAGATTTTATCTATTTATTGAGAGAGTTGTGTGTGGGGAGGGGCAGACAGGGGAAATAGAGAATCTCAGGCAGGTTCCATTATCAGTACAGAGCCTGACATAGGGTTCAGTTCCAGGACTCCGAGATCATGACCTGAGCCAAAACCAAAAGTCAGACACTGAACCAACTTAGCTACCCAAGTGCCCCTACACACATAATTTTAAAACCTTTATTTTTTTATTTCTAATTAATGACAGACACAGAAAAGTTGCTAAAACAATATGTAAATTTGTCTTACATCCCTCATCCTCCTCCCCAGTGACATTATTTTACATAGCCATTGTACAGTTATCAAGAAAATGACCTTAACATTGGCATATTTGTATTTTATTTTATATTTTTTTGAGAAAAAGAGTGGGGAGTGTGCAAGTTGGGGCAGGTGTGGGAGGGGTAGAGTGAGAGGGAGGGAGAGAATCTTAGGCAGGCTCCACTCCCAGCACAAAACCCAATGTAGGGCTCTGTCTTGAGACCCTGAGATCATGACCTGAACCAAAATCAAGAATCAGATTTAACTGACTTAATTGACGGAGCCACCCAGATGCCCAAATATTGGTATATATTTAGTATGAATTCATTCTAATTTCACCAATGTTTCCCAATTATGTTCTTTATATCCAAGTATTCCATCGAAGATGCTCTATTGCATGTCATTATCTCCCTTAGTCTTCTCCAGACCATTACCTCTGTCTTCCCTTCTCCTCCATGACCTTGACACTTTGTAGACTCTCTCCTTTTTTTTTTTTAAGATTTTATTTATTTATTTGGCAGAGAGCACAAGCAAGGGGAGCAGCAGAGGGAGAGGGGCAAGCAGACTCTCTGCTGAGCAGGGAGCCCGATGTGGGGCTGGATCCCAGGACCCCAGGATCATGTCCTGAGCTGAAGGCAGCCACTTAACCAACTGAGCCACCCAGGCATCCCTGTAGACTCTCCCTTAATTTGGGTTTGTTTACTGTCTTCTCAGGATTAGAGTAGGTTTATGCACTTTCTACAAGAATACCATAGAAATTATGTTGTGTCCTAGTCTATAATATCAAGGGATTAAGGATATTCATATATCTATTACTACTGATTTAGTTAAGTGGGCATTTACTGAGTTTTTCCATCCTAAAGTTACTATGTATCTCCTCATGGTTAAGTATCTTGGAGGAGATTCCTTGACACTATGAAAACTCTATTTCCCTATAAACTTACCCATTAATTTGAGCATCCATTAATGCACATTATCTGAAACATGAATTTTTTTTACCTATTTATGATTCTCTGTTTTCCACTTTTCTATTAATTGTAATTCTGTGAGAAAGAGTTGTCCTCTTTTATATATTTAATTATCCAAAGATTTGTTTATAACAGTAGGGACTCATGGATATTTAGATATTTTATTTCTCAAATTATTTCAAGTCTGGCCCTTAGGAACTCCTTCAGGTTGGCTCTTATATTCTTTAAACAAGCCTCCTCCACACATTTTTTGTTTTGTTTTGTTTTGTTTTGTTTTGAGAAGTGTTTTCTTATTTCTGGCATCACAAAATGGTGTTCCAGGCTCATCTCACATTTTCCCTATTCTAGTCCTGGAATCAACCACTTTTCCAAAGAACTCTGGTTTAGAGTTGAGAGTGTTTAGAGACCAGCATCTGGGTGATAAGTATACTTCATTACTAAGTTATTTCTGCTAGCCCTCTCTGCAGACAGAGCTAGTACATATATTTATACATATTAACTCACTGATATACAGAACTATAGTTTTGCATCTATAATACTTATATAGATTTAGAAAACAGGAGTTTATCAATTTTTAGTGTGTTTATATATGTTCTTATAAATAATATGTATATTTCTTTAAAGCTCAAATGCAACACAAACTCTTTTCTTATGAATTAAAACAGTTTTTTTAAAAATTTATTTTAGAGATCGAAAGAGTGTGTAAGCAGGGGAGAGGCAGAGGGAGAGGGAGAGAAAATCTAAAATAGACTTCCTGCTGAACATGGAGCCTGTGTGGGGCTTGATTCCATGACTGAGATCATGACCTGAGCTGAAGCCGAGTTGGATATTCAACCAACTGAGCCACCCAGGCGTCCCAAACACTGTTTTCATTAAACATTTTCCTGAATATTTCATGTGATGCTTTCCCCATTCCTTTCCTTGCATTAATGGCTTGTCCCTGAAATAGATATTGTCTCACATCTGCATATTGAAATTCCATCTATTCTTCAATATTTAACTGAAATGTCAGTTCATGCATGACACTATTTGTTACTTCTCCATCTTTTGCATCCATTGTGCTTTCCTCATATTTCTCATGTGGTTTATTGCATCATTTTTTAAAACTACTTTATATGCCATTTGATTAAAAGAGAGATTTGAGTTTTAATTTAATTTGTGCTTAATACTTTCAAACCTACACTATCTAGTCATTGTAAACTTTTTGAGGAGACATCATTTTCTCCTTTTTTTATTATCTGACATGTTTAGGTCTGTACTTGGGATATTGCAGAGGACATCTATTGTTTTATTCTACTCACTGTCCCTTCAAACATGAACTATTCCTCATGCCCAGTAAATACACACCTCTGGGGGGCTACCAATCATAAGGCTTGTATTAGAGTTCTCCAGAGAAATGGAACCAATCAGAATAACATAATAATAATGTAATTACATGTAATAGAAATTCTGCAATATGTATAGGTCTGTCGGTCTAGAGAGATTGACAGAGGAAAAAAAGAAAGATTTTAAGAAATTGGTTTACATGATCGTGGGAACCAGCAAGTCCAAAATCTGCATGATGCGCAGGCTGGAGGCCTAGGGGGAGAGCTGATGTTACAGCTTGAGCCTGAAGGCCATCTGCTGGCTGAATTCTCTTTTCCCCCCACAAACTTCAGTCTTTTTCTCTCAAGGTCTTCAACTCATTAAAGGATGCCCACCTACATTATGGAGGGTAATATGCTTTATTCATAGTCTACTGTGACACATTTGACTGAATATCTAAATGCTGTGGCCTACTCAAGTTGATACATAAACCATCGTGCTGCCCATCACCTACAAGTCCCCACTCTTTCTTAAGGGTGGACATGTGATCTGGTCCTTTTTGGATGCAGAATTTCATTCCTTTGGCTAAATGCATGGCTCAAGTGATAGTCATGTTACTCAAAAAGCGTCAATCAGATTCTTCATTGGGAGTACTATTTGGGCAGTGAGAGGAAGAGCCAAGCTTAATTATTCACTGTGGAAATGTCAGGCTGGATATGGTCATGCTAGATCCACCCCACAGAAAGATGTGCAGAGCTATGAGAGTTCTCATTATATGTTTGAAGGATCTCTGAAGACACAAGTACCCAGACTCCCCAAACATGTATGCCTGCAAATTTAAACTTTTTGCTTATGTTTATTTAAACCAGATATCTATTACTTGAAATATTGAAAGAGAAACTGGTAGAGTTTATAGTATATTGCAAGAGATAGGCAACAAAATACTGACTTCCCTTAGGTGTAAGGTAAAGCTCCTTCATTCCCAGTGAGGATGCTGTCAGTCCTTGTTATGGGCAGTAAAGCAGCTTATTAATCCATCCCTTGCTGTGTTTTGGAACTCAGATGGTTAGTGGGCTAGAGGAAGGAGGTTTTAGGAGCAGAAAAAGAAAAATGGCATAATGTTTTAGTGTGTTAACTAAAGCTTGAGTCATTCCTTACTCTATGCAAGGAAGCACAGCGCTAGTTTAAGCTGGACTTTTTGAGAGGACAAAGTGTTAGTATAAAATTTTCTGAAGAGAGGATAAACCTCCCTATACCAGCAGTCCATGAGCAATGACATTCAGATTATTGTGCATCTTGTCAATCTCCAGAGCCAAATTTGCTGTGCCACTCTGAAGCTGAATTTAGCAAATAACAGGAAGTACAAAACAAAAAATGAAATAATGTCGATGGAGAAGAAACCCAAGGTGGCCAAAGTGTGCAGCCTCAGCGTCCTCCCAAACCTAACCTCTTCTATTCTGTATTCCCCACCTGCTGTGATAATGAGCAGGTACATTTTTATAGCATTATCCACAGTGATTAAGGCCAAAGTGCAGAAAGCAATTCAGTGTTGCCTAAGTATCTTAACCAAGTCTTTCATGTGACTCAGAGAAGTGGGCAACAAGGATGAGCATTTAGGTTGAAGCACAGAGCCCTATGCCTATTGCTAAAAGACAAAATGTTAGTACCAAAAGCATGGGCTGGACATGATGGGCAAGGTATCTAGTACTGCTTCCTAGTACTAGAATCTCTAAGAGGTCCTCTTGAACAATCATTGATTTATAACTAAATCAACTTATACTTTGTTTCACATATTTCTATATTGCCTTATATGTTTTTTAACTTGTGAATTCAACTTCATTGTCCTTTCTAGTTGAATTTTAGATGAAAACTGCTTTTTATTGCCATATTCCTTTTGTATATATGCTCCACAAATCTCTATTAATAAAATACAAGACCCATTTCATTTCTTGTACTGGGATTATTGTATGTGGTATTATTTGAGAGCTGAAAAGTTTTGTTTTGTTCCTTTATTATTCCTCCAGAAAATTATTGGGAATTTACTTTCTTAGGAATCATTGCTCCAAGTGCAATCCTGTATCTTCTATAGGATATGTATATAATATTTATATACATTTTATGTGATATGTATATATTTCCTTTTTTAAATCCACAACACTGCTGGAAATGCAGCAACTTGAATTACTTGTTTCGTGTTTGTGTCAATTCTGTAGACTGTCATATTCTAGAGTATAATTTGCCAGAAATGACATTTCTCAGAGCTGAACAGGTATAAGAAATATACAATAGTTTCATGTTCTGATACTCACTATGAATATTGAAATGATTGTCAAAATGCTAATCAAAAATGGAGCCAATTTTCAGAACTTTCTATTTTTTTGAAGATGTTCCACAAATTGTTCTTTTCTGATAATCCAAATAAAACTTTCATGTTTGTTTGTTTGTTTGTTTTTCTTTCTAAAATATGACAGAGCATGGAAAGTGAATTTTTTTTTTTTTTTGGAAAGTGAATTTTAAGTTAAAGCCACAAAACAGAGTAAATTACTGTTAAACGTTCAGATTTTAAAACAACCCCAATACTCTGTAATTATTGCTGAATAATAAAATTATACTTTGTATATTTACTTATAACTTAATTTCAATACCATAATTATCTGAAGACATCAAAACCCCAGATTTATTATTTCTTCCAATTTTTGAAAATGAATAATGAGTATAATTAGAAATTCTGATCAAATAAATGCTGAAGGAGTTCTAGTATTTATAGGTAAAGTCTAAGTTGCACTTCTGTATATGTGAATTCCCAACTTTGAATCTATGAGGTATTTTTTTTCAATAGATGCAAACAGATATTTCCATAGAATTTCACATGTAGGCAAATTAAATTTCAATCATTTTTTCAATTTTTCAGCATTTTGCAACTATGGAGAGCAGTATTTTAAGGGAAAAAATATATGTATTGATCCTCTGCATGCACAGTACACAGCATACTTTCATACAGATTTTAATCTATTTAAATAGTTTGATATTGAATTGACAATATGCATATCAGTGTACAAGATTATTTTCAGTTTTTGATATCTGCAGTCATATTATTTCATTATTTCCTTCTAGTTCAGATAAAATATAGACTCATCATAGTTTTTTTTATCATCATAGTTTTTTTAAATGTGGAATTATGTTGGAACATTAGTTTTGTAGGTTAATAATAGGTGCTATTCACAAGAAGAGATTCTCTTGTCCAAAAAGTTTAGGGAATTCTGAATTAAAAATTAAAGAAGGGAGGATAGAAAATTCAGATATATGTAATTTATTTTACCACAGAATGTTTTCTAATAGAATCATATTACAACCTGATGAATCCAGAGTTCTGAAAAATACAGCACACTACATTACATCAATATTTACGTCTGACGTGCAGTTAACATTGATCTTTAATACTAGGGCCATTGATAAAATTGCTTAATTTATATCTAATACACTATTTTATTTAAACATTTGAAGCAGATTTTAAAGCGAAATCTAAAATAAACTCTAACATCAACAAATATTAAGAATAAAAGAGAAGCTCTGAATTATGTCTGATCTAGGCAATTCAAAGTACTTGCCATTCCTTATAATAGATTGTCCTAAAAATTCATTTTTAGATGTGTTATTGTATTTGAAATATCTAAATTTTTTCATAACTATCCTGCAGTAAAAAGAATATGGGGAAAGAGTCATTATTTCTAGACAGAGTATTTAGTGCATAGAATAGAATTTCACTATCTTTAAAAAGAGGCTTTTAAAAATGGTGTTTTTCCCTAGATTATGAAAACAATTGATTTTACTTACAAATAATTTTTAAACAAAAATATAACCAGTATTTCTATCTTCTAGGCAAAATGACTTTCAGTATTTTAATAAATTTTAGTTTTTTAAAAGACTTGAGAGAGATCATGAGTAGGGTGAGGGCCAGAGGCAGAGAATCTTCGAGCAGAATCCTCACAGAGTGCAGAACCCAAAGCAGGGTTCAAGCTTATGATCCAAGAAAGATCATGACCTGAGTTGAAACCAAAAGTCAGATGCTTCACTGACTGAGCCACCAACGTGCCCCAATAAATTTTATTTTTTAATACAGCATAGTTCAAAATAAAACTACATAGTGTGTAATTTGTTGTCTATAATAATAGGATGCCATTATTCAGCAATACATTCTATCATAATGTTATTTTCAGAGTCAAGTGCAATTATGACGTGGGAAACATATGCGTATTTTTTTATTTAACCAAATATGTATAAAGCTACATCTCTGAGCGAATTCCTATAGCAGGTTTACATCCTATTTTTTTTCATAAATATTCTGTTCCCTACATTTCATTATAGGAAATAAATTGATAGAAATTTCCAAGTGTATTCTAGGTGATGATGAGCACAAAATCATGGGCACTGTTTAGTCAAGCAGTGATGAGAGAATGATGAGTGTGCTAAGGAAGCTGGGAGCAGGTTATGCAATAACAAATAATTTAAAAGTCTTATAAAAGGCAAAGAAAGTTCCTTTTTTAGGGGTAAAAAGGTTGGGGTACATAACATAGGAAGATGATGAAGAGTCAGTAAACATTGCTAAGTAACAGTGTATGAAGGAAACCAAAACCCATTCTGGATTTTGTGCATGGATTAGTAGGAGAATGAGTGTGCCCTCCTAGCAATTGTAGGGGAGAAGAGCAAGAGGTAGATTCTAGAGAAATAATGCACAATATCTGCAAAGGGCCAGATAGTTTCAAAAGCATTTTCATTTTTAGTATTTCAGAAATTAGAACAGTCTCTGTTGACAAGATTCAAAACCCTACATATTTTCAAATCAGATCAGGATAATGATATAAAGTGTTTTAACTTTGTAGGAAAACAATCACTTGTTTAATCTGTGGTATATTAAAGCAAAGACATGGGCATAAATATTCTAATGTTTTTATGTATTTGTTGGCTTGCTCTTTTCCCTCAAATGTCCAGGGTCTTACATCTAAGTTAGTATTGAAATTTTGTAAGCTAATTATTTTTTTTTTGTTAGCTAATTATAATTTTGGTTTTCTAATTGCAAATAATTTTAGTTCTTTCTCAATTGGCTTTCAGAATACATTTTCTAAATGGAGCATTTTTATTAGAATTACAGTATGCCCCACCATGATACTTATTCATATTGATTGCTATTCCCTACCCTACCATCTCCTGTAGTAATCTTTGTTTTCTCCTGCCACTCCTGTGTATAATCCAATGGAGTTATTTTTAGGGAACAGTCCTCCAAGTCTCTTTATGTGTTATCTCACAGGTCTCCGAGCCCCATCTTTTCCCATGTATTTTTCTTAGGCAAGTCCTCACTTGTACCATCTTCATCCTGATGGTTTGATATTGGCATTTGAAGAAGAGATGTGTTATTAAACACATGATCTTCTGAATTACAAAGATCTTACATGACACCTGTGCTCTAAGATCTATGAATTATTTGACTAACAACATAGCTCTTAAAATCACTGAAGATGAGCCTTATTCTTTCTGGAATGAGGACAATAATGTAAATCCAATGGAGTTGTAAAGACCAATTTTTCTCAAATTTTAGAAATATTCAATGTGTGTATTTCCTGGGGCTGTTGTAACAAAGCTCCACAAACTAAGTGTGGTTTAAAAACAGAAATTCATATTCTCACAGATGCTGGAAGTCTTAGATCAAGGTGTTGGCAGGGTTGGTTCCTTTCAGGGACTGGGATGTTGGATGTTTCTTTTATACCTTTTTACTGGCTTGTGGTGGTTTGCTGGTGATGTTTAGCATTCATTGGTTTATAGAATCTCTGCCCTCATGTTCACATGATATTTTCTTCCGTGTCTTCTGTGACTAAATTTAGAAGAACACCAGTCATTTTGAGTTAGAGTCCACCATAATAACCTCATTTTAATTTTCTTACGTCTATAAAGACTTGATTTCCTTGCATTCTAAGGTACCACAGGACATCAACATATGTTTTGGAGGAACACACCTCAACACATAACAATGAGTGCTTAACAGCACTAAGGAGTGAGCAACAGAAAGGGTTTGTCTTCAAGGATAAGTAAAGTGCCAAGGGGAGGCTGAAGTAGGAATGAGTCTAGTTTGGGAATAGTGAATAGCCTTCAAAGAGGCACTGAAGTTTGAGGTATTGTAATGTGGTCTCCAAAAGGCATATAGCACATCACTTGCCTCATAAATTTGTTCTACAGAGTACATTAGTTTTCTTTTATTTTCATTCCTTTCCTTCCCTTACATTTTAACATATATATTCCATTGTTAGACTACAGAATCAAATCTGGAAAATAAGATAATTTCCCTAGAGACTTCTGAAGCCACTTATCTCTAACTGGTCCTCCAGAATGTCCCTGTAGTCTAAATGTCCTTATGGCCTAAATTGATAATCTCATTTGCTCAGAGTCTAGAACACCAGTCTGTATTCATCCTCTGTTTCAAATAATTTAGTTTAAAAAACAAAAACAAACTTATTTTATATTGTGAAGAGGGAAAGAGTTCAAAGCCGTGAGATTATATCTGATTTGCAATGCTTTTTACCATCTCCTTAGTTCTACCTCAACTTTAAAACTAAAACTGTCCCTTGATTTTTTTTTTTAATCCTTGATCACTGGTTTGCTTTTTTCAGTTCCTTTGTTCATCTTAATGACATAATGAATAACAAAACATTTTAAGATTTCATCATACTACCATTAACTTTACTTTGCATTACTTTGGTATACTCTGGATTAGTCGTACTATTTTTTTTTATTTTAGAATATGACAAAAACTGTAAATTTCTAAGTTTTGACACCAATTCCTACTTTTAGTAAGGAACATAAAATCCAACGGCTTTCTAATTTGGAAATATTTTCTCATTTTTAATATAACATATTATTTTTAAATGTGGAAATATTTCAGTCCTACTAAGCCACTAAACCTGTACTGCACACTAGCATTGCTGTTGTCTAAAGCTATAATTCAACTTTATTACACAGCTGTCATATATTCCATTTGTTCTTTTTAATCATCAGAAAAAATTGGTTTAAAAAAATCGGTTTAAAAAAGGGAGTTGAGGAAGAAGGATTTTTTATAGAAAATTTAAAAAGTCTTAAATGCTCTTCATTATTTCAGAAGATATTTGTGTAAATATAATTCATCCATCTCATTTTTTTAGAGGAAAGTTTTGAAATAGTGTATTAAAATAATTTGTACTTGGGAAATTAAAAAAAATTAAAACCTGGGGAACATCAAGTAACTTTTTGTGAAAGTGAAAATATAACCACATATTAATTTTGCCTAGTGATATTAATAGAAAGTTCCTATCCCCATCCCCTCTAGCCAGTGTGCTTCTATAAGAATTATGTTGAAATATCATTGGGAATTGCAACTCTGTTATGCTCAAGTTATGGATGTAAGGTAGAATATTGAAATTTAGTTCTTTCCTAGTTGAGAAGAGAAAGATTCAATCAAACGATAACTTATTGCTGCTAGTGATTGTCTTTCAACAAATGTAAATAAGTTATATAACTTTCAGAAAAAACATAGGGCTTACCTGTGATGCTGCCAGAATGTATCAAATAGAAGCAGTAGACAAGTGACTATGAAATGTGGGGAATATAAAATTATGTGCCTTTTTGCTGAAAATATATCACAACTGCCCAGATTGACTGCTGTTTCATTCTTCTGTTGAATGAGTAAGCATGGTAGCCACCACTGAATGGAAGGACTGTTGGGGAGGGATGTACCTGTTAATCTTCAGGAGGTTCTGGTTTTCATCCGCACCCTTTTGGAATGGATGAAAGTGTGAGGCAGTAGTGAATGGAGTGTGAATACATGGAAATGGCTCACGTGTGACTCTTACCTTCAGAAAGTAGAATAGTCATACTAAGATGAAGCAATTTAGATCATATGGGAAACATAAATGAGCTATTCCAAATGATAAGCCTCTGATTCCAAACATGTACATGTCTTAATACAAGGAGTCCTTCATGCTACGATACTTTATTTAGCTATCTAAATGATTGGCTGTAGAGTAAGCTGTAACCTGCTGTCATAGCTGCCTTATATACACTTTAGTGATGAGCAAAATCTCTGAATCGTTCAAAAATGGAAAACCGAATAGCATAAGGAATGATTGTGGAGAACTGTTCAGGTAGTAGATTAAATGTGTCAAAAGATGATAGGATTGCTACGCATGCCCTGGTAGCACAATCCAATACCCTGGAGAGAAGGGAATACATCCTGGCTCAGGTGACTGCTTCATAAAGAAATTGCTAAATCTTCTGCATTTAGTCCAGATTGGTTGAACTAAAAATGCAGTGCTCCTAAAGAAGATTATGACAAGAGGTGTAGGAGCAAGATGCTGAGTTTATGCCACCTGTGAAGGTGGTGAAAATTTCAAAGTGTAAAGCAGAGTGCAATTGATGACACATGGTAATGCTTAACTCATTCCTATCAATAGTGCCAAACAATTCTGTAGATATAACTGCTGCATTTGCAAGGCAGACTTGTTGCATAAAATTCTTCATTAAAGCTGGACCAATTAATTGATTTTTCTGGAAATTTCTTATGGAAATGCAAATAAGCCAAACCATTCTCTCATTTATATGCCCTGATATGCTCTGAAATAGCCAACATACCTCTATGCTGATCATTACTTCTCATTGTGTAAAGTGCTTTCTATTCTTTTATCTGAAACACATGAGTATAGTAATAAATACAGGCTGTGTATAGTATTTAAAAATTATGCTGTATCTAAATATAGCTATCTAGGTATATATAGTGGCTCAAATTTAGATTTTTGCCAACTTCAGGTAATATACTTAAAAATCTAATTAACCTATTACTCATACTTACTAGCTTATAAAATATTCATTTTAATTCTCATCTTGTAATATCTACTTTGAATATCAGTTTAAAACAATTAAAGATGTAAAAGGCAATTTTTAAAATGTAGAATGCTTTTATCTATATACTTTTTCATTTAAAATGATAATCATTTGTTTAACCAGTGTTAATCTTTAGAATTTTCCTGATATCTTGCTATTAACAATAACAAAACAAAAATTTTAAAGATGCATGCTCCATTTCTAAATTCCAAGTACATGAAGAAAGGAAAAAAATCTATTATAATTTTATTTTAGTATACTTATATTTTATTAAAGTAAGACCACATTTTAATTATTAGTTTTATTGCATTAATCAATACTCCTCTATAAGTAATATAGTCAAGGTTATCCTAGACATTAAGGGGGAAATGGCCATATTGATAATATTTATTTTTAATAGTTTGCTTTTATGTAATACGGTTAAAAAGTCTTGTCATTAACATAAGCATTCTAAAAGCACCTCCGAGATTAGATAAAAATATTTATTATTAAATATGTGACTTACTGCTTTGTTCATAAATATTCACATGCTCAATGAAGAATTATCCAAATGTCAACTTCTTTATGGATCACATTTTTGGAGAACTTGACTTTGGTGTGCAACAATAGAAAACACAGCCATGCAGTTACTGACATCACTAAATACCACATATCTTACCTCTGTGAACAGGGTAGGAACATCAAATGGGCAGCTAGCTCCTCAAAAAGAAAAAAGAAAAAAAAATGTAACAAAAGACTGCAGTGAACACATTCAGTTACTTCACTTGAACTCATCAAACTCATCAACCAAAAAGGACACGTCTTATATCTTATGAAGGAGGGAGGCAGAAGCCAGATGTGTTCTCTAGCAGAAGTTTCTTCCACATGAGAGGGAACATCAGGAACACAGAATACACATTCTTCTTCTGTGATTTCAGGCTTAAAATAATTAGTAAATACAAATTTACTGTGCTCACCATTGTTTTTCCAAGAAGCATTAATATCATTCATGGGATAAAGTTAATTTTTTCCTGTTTAGTCCATTTCGTAAGATCTTTCTAGAGGGAATTTGGGGCATGTAAAAATGGTGATATCTTAGTTATATACAGACTTTCTTTTTGGCAGAACAATAAGTGACAATTTCCAGTGCATCTTGATTTTAGGAACATAAAGGGAAAACATTGTATTTGTCTTTTATAAAAGCATCAGGTTCTGAAAGCATGTTATTTATCAATTTTGAGGGAAGTTCTGAAAGTATCATCTTTCTAAAAAAATCAAGTGCATCATGAAGAATTCATGGTTATGGCAGCAAAAGGCTAATGACATTTGATTTAACCTTTTCTGAGTTCCTGATAGAATGTTGTTAAAGTAAAATAATGCAAAGCTTCCCCAGTTCTGGAAACATAAATGTGTCTGGGCTAGTGTTACATGATGATAGTTCATAAAACATGTTTGAAGCAAATTAACAGGCACTAGATGTATAGCAACTAATTTAGTCCTTACTCAGCATAAAAGGAAATGTGACTTTAATGAAGCTAAGGGAAGGTGGATGGGGGTTGGAATGGTGAAATAGGTAAGGGGGATTAAGAATACAGTCATGAGCACGGAGTAATGTATAGAATTGTTGAATCCACTGTTGTACACCTGAAACTAATATAACACTGTATATTAACTGTATTGGAATTGACATAAAAAGCTTTAAAAAACAGTTGAAATCTTGATATGAATCTCTTTCCTCACTTGCTATTACAGACTAAAGATACATACTCTGAGATTATAATAATTAGAAATAAAGCATTTTTTTCCTAAAATGCATATTTCCAGTTTTAAGTATAGTTAATATTTTATTTGCTCCTTCATAGTACGGTTAAGAGGCCAGATGTCTTATTTCTATATTCATCTCTGAAAGTTCACATATACAGTTTTACTGGCAAAAAAAAAAAAAAAAATGTGGTCGTAGTCAGTTAAGCCCACAGTGATCTAAAACATTTGCCATATGTGGCTCAGCGACATATAGCGGCTCAGAGGTTTAGCGCCGCCTTCAGCCCAGGGTCTGATCCTGGAGACCTGGGATCGAATCCCGCATCAGGCTCCCTGCATGGAGCCTGCTTCTCCCTCTGCCTATGTCTCGTCTCTACCTCCCTCTGTCTCTCTGTGTCTCTCATGAATAAACAAATAAAATCTTTAAAAAAAATTTGCCATAGAGGTGCCTTGATTGCTGTTTTTAATCAAAGATTCTCTATCAGTATCATCAAGAGAGATAAACAAAGATACTGATATAATCTTGCCACTCTTTTCTTTATGGTGTGCATTAAAAACCAGTGAGACAGCAACTAACATAAAATAATTTGAAACATTTCTCTGAATTGTCCTAGAAATATCATAGCACTCATTCTCATTGGCTTCTTTAATTTGCATATTATTCATAAATTCTATGTGGGGGTGATATGCAGCCTTATTTTTGCAAGTTAGCCATTAGTGATTAGCCCTCATTCTGCTTATTTTTTCTTTCTTTGTGTGCTTAATGATTGCAGTCTGTTTCATCATGTTGTAGCCTGGCATTTTACTGCCTTATGTTCCCATTTTTGAAAAGTGTAATTTCTCACATTTATTTTACTTCTTTTTTTAAATAATTCAAGCAATATGGTTAGAAATCTATTAAATATTTATGGGAAATATTAATTATTGATTCATATTAAGCAAAACCAATTTAATATTTCCTCTCTCCTCTTGCCTGAAACGCTGGTTTTCCTATGGACAGCTCCTCCCACTCTCTGCTTTTTCGACTGGGTATGTCATTCATAGTGACAATTCTAGCTGGTTACTGTGCTTTGTGAGCTCTCTGTTTACACATTGGCAACTTCAGAACCATATTTAAAACTGCCCAACATGCGTCCTCTTTTATGTCTTGCAGGGGCTTCATACTCAGCATACCCACAAATAAACTAAACACTTCCCCCTCTCTTAGTCTTGCCCTTCCTGTTTTTTTTTTTTCTTGGTCTGTGTCTCTAATATCCACACATAAATCTAGAATCTTGGAATCATCTTTAATAACTCCCTCTTGCCTCACATCCAAAATTGGGCACTAAGCTCTTTTAATTCTGTCTCATAATGCTGCCTACATCTTTGAATTGCCATTACTGTGGTTATGTTTCAGAAGCTCTTCTTTCTCACATTGATGGCAAAAGATATTCTCTATATCCCCAGGATGGCACTTTGGATGCCCCTCTGTGATGGCATCTTTACAGGTGAGAGTACATTTGCTTCTTAATGGAAGACAGAAAACTACACTGTAGATGACGTTGTTGTGATCTGAAGACATTTCTAAAGGTTGTGGTTATGTGGCAGTTAGTCAGGTGCTAACCCAGGCATCATGGTTGGTACTGCACAGAAAGTCTAATTCTTTCAGTGTCTCCTGGGGCTTATCTCCACCAGGGACAGATCCAAAAGAAAAGATCTACTGATATAAGTTGTTTCAGTTCACCCTCCAAAGCAGCAGCATTTCCTGCTTGTTTCAGAAAGAGAAAATAAAACTAAAACAAAAACTCAAACCCAAAAAACTTTAATTTTTAATGTAATTTTGTTATGTTTTAGCCTTCTGATTTTTTGCCATCTAGTATTTTCTGGGGAGATTGCAATAGGCAACTGGTTTCAATGAAGCCCCATGTTAAGTAGGCTTTGCCAAATGGAGGAATAAAAAGGAACCTACAAAAAGAGGAGTCCCTTTTTGGGGGACTGTCCCAGGCAGATAGAGCTCAAGAAAATTATTTGTAAAATACTACTGCCTTATCCATTTCTTCCCTGATGGGAAGGCCAGGGATAGTAATCCTTATTTCCTCTGAAGCAAAGTCTAGCATCACTATTTGGCTATCACATGGAAGCTGTGAATACAAGGGAATAAGTCTTGGGGTCTTGAGACATTACTTGGTGAGTAGGACAGGCAAATGATAATCTCCTCAGTTACTTCTAGGCAGGTAAGCAACCACTTACAGGCTGGACTCCTGAAAAATAAATGTAGGATGCTTACTCCAAGCTATCGAATCTGATCAAGATGCCAGCATTAATGACATTGATTAGGGATATGGGGGACAAAGTTTATATTCAAAAAAACCTTTGAAGAGGTGCCACCTGGATGCCTGATGTCTTAATCTGATGTGCCATATGAAGGAAGCACCCTTGGATATTTGCAGTTCAGTGGAACTCAGCAACCATCTAGTGTTATAAAGAATAAGAGCAACAGAAATTACAAGCTGACTGCTGATGTATGGACATGTGTAAAAGTAAGGAAATGGGTGACATAGGAAAATGAGAGGAAGCTCATCAATGCTCCTCTAAAAACACTACAAATATTTTTGAAGAGAGGGTTACTGCATCACTAACTAACCATTATTTGTATATGGCTTAGGGTGGTTCTTGAGTACTTGGGCTCTAAAACATAAAGGCAATGAATTTTATAAATCATGCATTCTATGATCTTGAAAGAATATCTCATAGAGGTTACTTTACCAGGAGTATTTTTTTTTCCCAGGTAAATCATCAGATCTCACCCTGTGGATGAAATTTTATTGTATGAAATAGAATTTTCCAAGAAGTGTGGGAGATGAGGGAACAGAAGAGACTGTAGCTGTATTTCAACAAATATTTTTCCCAATTCTAATTCTAGTGTAGTTAATGTACAGTGTTATATTAGTTTCAGGTATACAAGATAGTGATGCAGCAATTCTGTATGTTACTCAGTGCTCATTCTGAGAAGTGTCCTCTTTAACCCCCTTTATTTATTTCACCTATTCCCCCACCTCCAGCTACCTTCTTCTGATAACCATCAGTTTGTTATCAGTAGTTAAATATCTTCTTCCATTAACTCTCAGTTCCCTATAGTTAAGACTCTTTTTAAAAAGTTCCTGTGGTTTGCTTTTCTCTCTTTTTTCCCTTTCCCCTATGTTTAACTACTTAATTGTAATGTTAATCTCTTTTGTTTCTTTGTTCATTCTTACTCATATAAGAATTCAAGAATATGAATATTTATCTTTCTTGGACTTACTTCACTGAACATTATGCATTCTAGATCCATGCATGTTATTGCAAATGGCAAGATTTCGCTCTTTTTTATGACTAATATTGCACTGTGTGTGTGTATGTACCACATCTTTATTCATCTATTGATAGACACTTGAGTTGCTTTCATGATTTGGCTATTGTAAATAATACTGCAATAAACATTGATGTGCACATATCTTTTCAAATTAGTGTTTTTGTACTCTTTTGGTAAATACTTAGTAGTGGAATTACTGATCTTATGGTAATTCTGTTTTTAACTTTTTTTGAAAATCTCCATATCATTTCCACAGTGGCTTTATCAATTTGCATTTCCATAAACAGTGCAAAGGGAACCCTTTTTCTCCACATCCTTGTCAACGCTTGTATCTTGCTTTTAGTTTTAGCTATTCTGACGGGTGTGGGGAGACATCTTGTTGTGGTTTTGGTTTGCATTTCCTTAATGATAAGTAATGTTGAGTATCTGTTCATGTGTCTGTTGGCCATCTGTATGTCTTCTGTCTTCTGCCTAATTGGTTTTTAATGGATTTGTTTAGGGTTTTTTTGTTTTTGTTTTTTTTTTTTTTTGGTGTTGAGTTGTATGTGCTCTTTATGCATTTTGGATACTAACCCTTTATCAGATCTATCATTTGCAAATATCTTCTCCCATTCAGTAGGTCATCTTTTAGTTTTGTTGTTTCCTTTGTTGTACAGAAACTTTTTATTTTGATGTCATTCCATTATTTTATTTTTGCCTTTGTTTCCCTTGCTTTAGGAGACATAGCTAGAAAAGTTGTTGCCACAGCTGATATCAGAGAAAGTATTGCTAGTGCTGTCTTGTAGGGTTTGTGGTTTCAGATCTCACAGTTAGGTCCTATTTAATTCATTTTTAGTTTATTTTGTGCATGGTGTAGGAAAGTGGTCCAGTTTCATTCTTTTGCATGTAGATGTCTAGTTTTCCTAACAGCATTTGTTGAAAAGACTATATTTTTCCCATTGCATATTCTTGCCTCCTTTGTCAAAGATTAATTGACCATAAAAACATGAGTTAATTTCTGAGCTCTCTGCATTTTCTTCCATTGATCTGTTTTTGTGACAGTACCATACTGTGCTGATTACTATAGCTTTATAATATATCTTGAAATCAAGGACTGGTGCTCGCTTCGGCAGCACATATACTAAAAATTGGAAATCAAGGACTGTGATACTTCCAGTTTTGTTCTTCTAGTTCAATGTTGTTTAGGTTATTTATGATCTTTTATCAGTGTTTTATAATTTGCAGAGTACAGGTCTTTCAGCTCCTTGGTTAAGTTTATTCCTAGGTATTTTATTATTTTCAGTACAATTGTAACTGAGAGTGTTTTTTATAACTTAATCTTTCTGTTACTTCATTATTGTATAGAAATGCACCAAATTTCTGCATATGGATTTTGTATCCTGAAACCTTACTGAATTTATTCTAGTAGTTTTGTGGTGGAGTCTTTAAGGTTTTCTATATATAGTATCATGCCATCTACAAATTGTGGAACTTTTACTTCTTCCTTATCAATTTGAATGTCTTTTATTTCTTTTTGTGGTCTGCTGTAACCAGGGCTTCCAGTACTATGTTGAATAAGAGGGGTGAAAGTTAATATCTTTGTCTTGTTCCTGACCTTAGGGGAAAAACTCTCAGTTAATATAAGTAATGTAGAGTGTTATCTTAGTATGCCAAGGTCAGGTGAACATCCTGGCCAGGCTTCTGCTGCATCCCAAAGACTTTGGGCCATTGTATTTTCATGTTTACTTGTCTCCATGTGTTTTCCATTTCCTCTTTGATTTCTAGGATGATCTGTTCATTGTTGATTACCATATTGTTTAACCTCTGTGTATTTGTGTTTATTTCAAGTTTTTTCTTGTGACTGATTTCTAGTTCCATAGCATTGTGATCACAAAAGATGCATGGTATGACTTCAGTCTTTTTAAAATTTTATGAACTTTTTTGTGGCCTAATATGTAATCTATTCTGGAAAATGTTACACGTGCACTTGAAAAGAATGTGTATTCTGCTTTGTTAGGATGGAATGTTCTGAATATATCTGTTAAATATATTCTATTTATTGATATTCTATATAGGTCCAGTGTGTCATTCAAAGCTACTCTTTCCTTGTTGATTTTTCTGTCTGACTGATCTATCTATTGATGTATGTAGGATATTGATAGGGGTAGTAGTATTGTATGAGGGGGGAAGTAGGGGTACTATTATTGCATACTGTTTTTTATCTCAAGTTTTTATATAAACTCTAATTAGTTAACATACAGGGTAATATTGGTTTCAGGTGTAGAATTTAGTAATTCATCAATTATATGTACCACCCAGTGCTCCTCAAAACAAGTGCCCTCCTTTATACATATCACCCACTTAGCCCATCACCCACCCACCTTCTTCCATTAACTCTCAGTTCCCTATAGTTAAGACTCTTTTTAAAAAGTTCCTGTGGTTTGCTTTTCTCTCTTTTTTCCCTTTCCCCTATGTTTAACTACTTTGCTGCTTAAATTCCACATATAAGTGAAATCATGGTATTTGTCTTTCTCTGACTGGCTTATTTCATTTAGCATAATACAGTCTAGCTCCATCCACATCATTACTAATGGCAAGATGTCATTCTTCTGGTGACGGATTAATGCTCTCTCTCTCTCTCTCTCTCTCTCTATATATATATATATATATATATATATCCCTTCTTCTTTACCACATCTTCTTCTTCTTCTTTTTTTAAAAGATTTTATTTTTTTATTCATGGGAGACACAGAAAGAGGGAGAGGCAGAGACATAGGCAGAGGGAGAAGCAGGCTCCCTGAAGGGAGCCCAATGCGGGACTTATCCCAGGACTCCAGGATCATGTCCTGGCCTGAAGGCAGGTGCTAAACCACTGAGCCACCCAGGCATCCCCTCATCTTCCTTATCCATACATCATTTGAAGTACATTTGGGCTCATTCCATAATTTGGCTACTGTGGATAATGCTCCTCTAAACATTAGGCTGCATGTGCCCTCCTATTCAATATTTTTGTATACTTTAGGATAAATATCTAGTAGTACAATTGCTGGGGTGTAGGGTAGTTCTATTTTTAGTTTTTAAAATTTTATCTATTTTATTAATCTAATCTAATCTAATCTAATCTAATCTAATCTATTTTTAGCTTTTTAAGGAAACCCCATACTGTTTTCCAGAGTGGCTATACCAGTTTGCATTCCTACCAATAGTATAAAAGTGTTTCTCCACATACTAACATCTGTTATTTCTTGTGTTATTAGTTTTAGCCATTCTGACAGGTGTAAGGTAGTATCTTATTGTGGTTTTGATTTGTATTTCCCTAATGATGAGTCATGTTGAGCATCTTTTTATATATCTGTTAGCCTAGTCTGTATGTCATCTTAGGAAAAATGTCTGTTCATGTCTTCAGTCCATTTCTTAACTGGATTATTTATTTTTGGGATGTTGAGTTTGATAACTTCTTTATAGATTTTTGATACTAACCCTTTATCAGTTATGTCATTTGCAAATATCTTCTTTAATTTCATAAGTTTTTTTTAGTTTTGTTGATCATTTCATTCACTGTGCAGAAGCTTTTTATCTTGATGAAGTCTCAGCAGCTCATTTTTGCTTTCATTTCCCTGGCCTGTGGAGATGTTTCCAGTACGAAGTTGCTATGGCCAAGGTCGAAGAGGTTGTTACCTCTGTTCTCCTTTAAGATTTTGATGCTTTCCTATCTGAACTTTAGGTCTTCATTCATTTTGAATTTATTTTTGTGTATAATCTAAGTGGTCCAGTTTCATCCTTTTGCATATTGCTATCCAGTTTTCCCAACACCATTTGTTGAAGAGACATTTTCCAATGGATATTATTTCCTGCTTTGTCAAAGATTAGCTGACCACATGGTTGTGGGTCTGTTTCTGGGTTTCCTATTCTGTTTCACTGACCTCTGTGTCTTGTTTTGTGCCAATACCATACTGTCTTGATGATTACAGCTTTGTAAAACAGCTTGAAGTCTGGAATTATGATGCCTTTAGCTCTGTTTTTCTTTTTCAAGATTGCTTCAGGTATTTGGGGTCTGTTGTGGTTCCATACAAATTTTGGGATTGTTTTAGCTTTGTGAAAAATGCTGCTGTTATTTTGATAGGGATTGTATTAAATGTGTAAATTTCTTTGAGTAGTATTGCCATTTTAACAACATTTATTCTTCTGATCCATGAGCATGGGATGTTTTCCCATTTGTTTCATCTCCAATTTCTTTCTATATTTTTCATAGTACACATCCTTTATATCTTTGCTTAGATTTATTCATCGATTTTTTTCTGCTTTTATGTTTGTTTCTAGCTGCTTTATGTATCTGGGTGCACCCATGTTGGGTACATAGATATTTGTAGTTATATCTTCTTGTTGGATCATTCCCTTTATGATTATCTCATGTCCTTATCTCTATTTTTTTGTTGTTTATTTAAATCCAATTTGCCAACATATAGTATAACACCCAGTGCTCATCCCATCAAGTGCCCTCCGTAGTGTCCATCACCATTATCCAATCCCCCCCACCGACCTCCCCTTCTGCAACCCCTTGTTTGTTTCCCAGAGTTAGGAGTCTCTCATGGTTTGTCTCCCTTTCTAAATTTTCCCACTCAGTTTCCCTCCTTTCTCTTATAATCCCTTTCACTATTTCTTATATTCCACATATGAATGAAACCATATGACTGACCTTCTCCAAATGACTTATTTCACTCTGCAGAATACCCTTCAGTTCCATCCACATTGAAGCAAATGGTGGGCATTCGTCTTTTCTGATGACTGAGTAATATTCCATTGTCTATATATACCACATTTTCTTTATCCATTCATCTGTTGATGGACATTGTGGCTCCTTTCACAGTTTGGCTATTGTGGACACCACTGCTGTGAACATTGGGGTGCAGGTGTCACAGCAACTACTTGCAAGATACATCTATGAAGACAAGGGAAACAAAAGCAAAAATGAACTTTTGGGATTTAATCAAGATAAAAAGCTTCTGGGCAGCAAAAGAAACAACCAAACTAAAAGACAACCTACAGAATGGGAGAAGATATTTGTAAATAACCTATCAGATAAAGGGCTAGTACCCAAGATCTATAAAGAACATATTAAACTCAACAGCAAAGAAACAAACAATCCAATCATGAAATGGGCCAAAGACATGAACAGAAATTTCACCTAAGAAGACATAGACATGGCCAACAAGCACATGAGAAAATGCTCTGCATCACGTGCCATCAGGGAAATACAAATCAAAACCACAATGAGATACCACCTCACACCAGTGAGAATGGTGAAAATTAACAAGACAGGAAACAACAAATGTTGGAGAGGATGTGGAGTACGGGGAACTCTCTTGCACTGTTGGTGGGAATGTGAACTGATACAGGCACCCCAGAAAACTATGTGGAGGTCCCTCAAAGAGTTAAAAATAGAACTGCCCTACGACCCAGAAAGTTCACTGCTGGGGATTTACCCCAAAGATACAGATGCAGTGAAATGCTGGGACACCTGCACCCCGATGTTTATAGCAGCAATGTCCACCATAGTTCTTGTCTTATTACAGTTTTCATTTTGAAGTCTATTTTGCCTGATATAAGTATTACTACCTTGGCTTTCTTTTCACTGCCATTTGCATGATATTTTTTCTCATTCCTTTATTTTCGATCTGCATGAGTCCTTAGGACTCAAATGTCTTTCAGAGGCAGTATGTAGATGGGTCTTTCTTTATCCATTACATCACACTATGTCTTTTGTTTCACGTATTTAGTCCAATTTACACTCAAAGTAACTATTGCTAAGTAGTACTTACTACTATGCTGTTACTTGTTTTATCGCTGTTTTTGTACTTCTGTGTTCTTTCTTCTTTTGCTGTCTTTCATTGCTTTCTGGCTTTCTTTAGAGATACACTTGGATTCCTTTGCCATTCTTTTTTATGTGATAAAAAAGGTTTACAGGTTTTAGATTTGCGGCTGCCATTAGATTAGTATATAGTATCTTCATATAGCAGTGTGTATTAAATTGATGGTTTCTTGAGCCCATTATTTACCCCACCCTTTCCCCCAACACTTTAGGTATATGGTATGGTGTCATACTTTATATTGATTTTGTGAATCCCTTGACTGATTTAATAGATATACTTAATTTTACTGCTTATTTGGTTTCTACTCTTATTACTCCTGCTTATAGTCTTTCCTTTCCACTCATTGAATGCCTTGTAAAATTTCTTGTAGGGCTAGTTAAGTGGACATGAATTCTTCTAACTTTTTTGGGATGGAAATTTTTTCTCTCTCATTTTATTCTGAATGATAACCTTGCTAGGTAAAGTATTCTTGGTTGCAGGTGTTGAAAAATCAGTGGATAGCTTTATGGGGTTTCCCTTATATGTAAATGTTTCCCTTTCTCTCACTGTTTTTAAAGTTCCCTCTTTTTCTCTACTTTTTGCCATTTTCATTACTATGTGTATTGATGTGGACCTCCTTTGGCCGATTTTGCTAGAAGCCCTCTATGCCTTCTGGATTTGGATGTCTATTCCCTTCCCCAGATTTTAGAAGTTTCCAGCTATTATTTCTTCCATAAATTTTCTGTCCCCTTTTTTTCTCTCTTCTACTGGGATCCCTATAATAAGAATGTTGTTATGCTTGAGGGTATCTCTGATTTCCCTTAGTTTATTTTCATTTTTTTTTCCTTTGGTTCCAATTGATTCTTTTCATTACTCTGTCCTCTGGGGAACTGATCTGTCTTTCTTTAGTCTACTATTTATTCCATTTAGTGTATTTTTATTTAACTTAATGAGTTCTTCATCTCTGATTGTTGTTTTTTTTTTTATGTTTTCTATCTCTTGTTGAGGTCTCACTGAATCTCTGTGCTCTTTCTTGATGCTAATAAGTATCTTTATTACTTTAAATTCTCTGTCAGGTGTATTATTTAACTGTTTTGTGTTGCTCTCTTTTTCCACCTTTTTTAAAAAAGATTTTATTTATTTATGACAGAGAGAGAGAGAGAGAGAGATGGAGACACAGACAGAAGGAGAAGCAGGCTTCATGCAGGGAGCCCAACATGGGACTCGATCCCGGGTCTCCAGGATCACATCCTGGACTGAAGGCGGCGCTAAACCACTGAACCACCCAGGCTGCCCTTGTATTGCTCTCTTGCTGTGATTTTGCCCTATTCTTTCTTTTGGGACATATTCCCGTTTCCTCATTTTGTCTAAATCTCTGTTTCTCTGTGTTAGAAAAGTCTGCTATGTCTCCTGTTCTTGAAAGTAATGACCTTATGAAGAAGAGGTCCTACAGTGCCCTGCAGTGCAGTGTCCCATGTCCCCCCAAACCTGGCACTTCAGGGGTATCTCTTCTGTGTGTTGCATGTCCCTGAGTGTTGTGACTGAGCTATGTTTACCTTTAGTCACAGTGTCTGCAATGGCTCTCTTTGTCTATTGTGGGAAGGGTTTGGTTAGTGTTGTTAGAGGGTCAGTCTGGGGATGCTTCAGGCATGAGTTGAATCAGTCCAGGCATTTGGCAGAGCTGCAGTAGCATTGAACTGCAATGTATTATCCCTATGCATTCCTCTGGGAAGCTTTCTTTGGTGGGTGGGTCCAGCAGTCAGATCAGCTGTCTGCCCCCAGCCCACTGCTGGGGCCACATTTGGACTGGTGTGTGTGTGTGTGTGTGTGTGTGTGGTTGTCTTTCTTTCTTCTTGGTACAGGAGTCACTTTAATGTAATGTTGGCTCCTGTTGGGACTGCTTACACACCGCTAGGCTTGTTGCACAGCTTGGGTGGGCTCTGGTCAAGGGCATACAGGAGGGGCAGGTCTGCTGGAGAATGTAGGTATGGGGTGCATTTTGCCAGCAAGGTCCTTGCAAGTCCCCTGGGCAAGGGAACTTGTAGCTACCTAGGAAAACTTTCAAGGCTGGTGGGTCAGAAAGATGGATCCACAGAAGAGCACAGGGGTGGGAATATGGTGTAGCAAGCTCAGTGCAGATTGTTAGAGCTGAGCTGATTCCTGCCGATGTCCATGTATCTAGGCTGACAAGTAAGGGAGTGAGATGGATCCCTCCAGATATTTTGTTCTTGGAGAAGTATCCCAAAGATCCCTGACCCTCCAGCACATGCTCTGAGATTGATAAATAAATCTCCTTCCTGTATACTCCGGGTGTTTTGCAAAAAAGGTGCTTCTATGCTGTATATCTATAGGATAGTTGTTGTGCTGTCCCTTTAAGAGTGAAGACTCCAGCCTCCCAGCTCCTAGAGCTGAGTCTGCTGATGTTTAATCTTCCAGGTGTTAAGCCCCACTGATTTTTAGGCTCCTCTGGTTTTCAAGGGGATTCATCTTCCCAACATGGGTCCTTCATGCCCAGAGTACCTGGGATGGGAGTCCATTCCACTTTACTTTCCATGTCTGTGGCATTCTCCCTCCTGGGGACAGTCCAATGGGTCCTTTTGGCTCCTGACCATATCACCAGCCTTCCCACTCTGTTCAATGTGGCCTCTTCTCTATATTTAGCTGTGGAGAGTCTATTATGCCAGTCTTTGGATCATTTTCTGTGTCATTTACACTGATGTATTTGTTAACTAGTTGTGTATGTGAGATGAGGTGAGCTTAGGATCCTCCTCTACCATCTTTCCCATGGGTCCTTCAACCAATCATTTTAAATTATTTTATTTATCCCCTATTTAATGACAAGATTGCCTTTTTAGGGCACAGATTCAATTCATATTTTGGTAATGCTGTTAGTTTGGCTGCAACCAGCTTCTTTTTTCTAATCATGGTGTTTAAAAAGTTAATGGATAGTGGTCATCAGTATCCCCTGGCAGGAATTGTGTGTTTTGTTTTGTTTTGTTTTGTTTTGTTTTCAAACTGTGAAGTATTAACCAAACATTTCCAGAATGCACAGAAGGAGATATGTAAGAATAAAGAGAGCTTGTTATTTTCTGATTATGATCTTTGTATTAGATCTTCCTAGAGAGGAACAAAATGTCATACTGAAAAATGAAAGCTCCTAAAATCTAGTGGATCCAATTCTGTACTCTTAGGTGACATTATTTAGACCTGAGACTTTATCTTTTGAATTTATTATTTAGAAAAAATTTCCTTCATTTTCATATGATTCATTCTGTATTTGAATGTAAAATTTTATTCTTAACCTCTGTAGAGTGGAAGAGTAAGCTGTTGATTACTTTGTCTACTTTGACCACCTCTGTTATTACATGTTTATGCTTGAAACCCTCTGCTGCTAACCTTGAGAACATACTATATTGTTCCTATGTCCCAGTGCTACCTCCACTCCTCCTGGAGAAAGTTCAGTGGAATCTAGTTACAAGTTTCCATTTATTTCTATCTCATGTACATTCTGTTGGCTGTCAAGTAACCGAGGCATTAAACAGTTGGCTGTGTTAGGTGTATAAATTGTCATGGTAAGGATTTATAGCCAGTCTTAACTGTGTATTCTGACCTTGTATGTTTTTTTACATTAATCACACTTTAACTTATACTATCCATCATCATTTACATACTTTTCTATGTGAAATCATTTTGTGGAATAATCGGAATAAATTAAAATAAATGAAAGTTCTTCCCCACCCCTCAAAAATTGCTCATTATTTTTTCTGCCTTTGAATTAGATCGTTTGACTAAATTGACTAGTTTTGTGAATGATGAAAAGGGCTATTGCATCATTCCCAAAGTACAACCTATAGTAATGACTAAAGCCGTAATGATCATGAGTTGTTAAATCCTGTGTTTAGAACTTGTTCATGAATGTAATCAATATTATCATTGTGGTATTTAAATTTGAATTTTGATTTTAGATATTGGGCTACTTAAGAGCATGGAATAACTACTAGCTATAAATACTTACAAGATTTTTGATTTTAAGTTAACTTGAGAGCTGGAATTATTTATGAAATTTAAAAAGGTAGATATTCTGAGTTCTGTTATTTTTTTAAAGGAGTTGTTTATTTGTACTTTTAAAAATATGCAGAAAATGATGTCTAGAGAAAAAGCCAATCAACTGAAATCAATTTGTTTAGTTCTCTTGTAGAAATAAATTGGTTCCTTTAAGTCAATTATGTGCACTCATTATGAGAAGTCATAGCAAAGTTGTTTCTTTGAACATACTGCTGCTATCTGTTCCGTTTTTTAAAATTGTTTCTGGATAGTCTGAAAATAAGTTTTATCAGAAGGGATTCCTTCTTATATTCTTCCATCTCACAC
The DNA here is from genome assembly GCF_053574225.1 of Canis aureus. NCBI lineage: Eukaryota > Metazoa > Chordata > Mammalia > Carnivora > Canidae > Canis > Canis aureus. The sequence goes on along the minus strand of NC_135611.1, from coordinate 7,752,453 downwards.
CTGATGTAGAACAGCAGATATGAGTTAGAAAGAGTTTAGGTCTCTTTCTCACATATTTTTGCTTCATTTCTTCTCAAAAGCAGTAATCTATGTCTGCCTCTTGGTAATGGACCTCTAAAGAATGTATGCTATGCCTGTGATAACAGCAGGACAAAATAACTCACTTTACTTCTTTTCTGTTTTAACTTATTTTGGGATTTTCCTACACCCTCCACACATATGGATAATATATTTCATTGGCATATGTAATTTACTGAGCTTTGTTATTACTATGAAACCCAATTATTGCAGAAAAAGAAAGATTGCTTCCCATAAATACTCTTATGCTAATCTTGTTTCAGACTGGCATTACAGGTACAGTGCCAGCCCTAATGCATGCTTGGTAGGTGGAAGGAAGGAGAACATTTTGTCTAATGTAAGAGAGATGTTTCTAGAGTCAAGGAAATTCAAGAAGCAGATGGTAGCATTTTTTATTGTTAGCTGTTTGTTTTGATTTGTCTGGTTAATGATAGAGTACTGAAGAGATAATGAAAAGTTCAGAGTAATGTGAATAGCTACATATTTATTAAATAAGAAGAGTGGGTGTGGTAATTTTAAAAATACATTTTAAATATTGGGTTTCTGAATCCCATAGTTGGTAGAACTGTGCACCTAAGAAGAGTTGAATGTTATACTCAGAGTCACAGGCAGACGTTGAAATCAGTTTATATTTAGAATTATCTTAATCAACACTTATAAGTATGCTCTACAAGTACTTTATTCCTTTGACTATCCTGTCACTAGCATGTGTGGCTGTATAGAATATTGTATCTTCCTTGAAATTTCAAATGACTTGCTTTTTATAGCCTTAATTGCAGCAATTTAAGTATATATATATATATATATATATATATGTATGTATATATATCTGCGTACTAATGATACGTATTAATTGAAGCAAGTCAAGAATAAAAATTCTGAGGCATTTAGAATATATAGACATAGTTGAATATACCAAAGGAACTTAGAATCTTGTACATACTTCTTCCTGCTTCTTAAAAAGTAAATTTCAATTTAAGTGGGACCTATCCATTACACTAAGGTTGACCCTCTGAAATTTCCTATTGTTTGTTTTGTTTTGTTAAGATAAAATGCTCTGGGTATGTGAAGCAATTGGTTTTGTTATATATATTTTTACTGTATTCTTCTCCTTTGTCCCAAGGCAGATAATTTGTGCTCCAAGTACCTTATATTTGTGGATGTTTGTGTGTTGGTATGACTTCTGCAATTTTTCTAGGAAAACAGGTAAATATTTCTTCCAATACCACTCAAGCAGAGTTGGAAGCAAATAATACCAATTTAAAGACAGAACTAAGAATGGAATTTTATCTCTTTCCAATAAAAGAAATAGAGGAAACTATAAGATCTTACAGGAAACTGTAAGATCTCTAAGAGTAGAAAATCACATAACTATCTACCCAACTACCTACCTATTTGTCCATAATAATAATACACTGAGATTTAGACTTGTTCAGTGTCATTGAATCATCCTAAATAACGAGAGAAGAAAGCTTTCTAGACCTTTGTTTTCAAATTACCAACCATGGCTTTGAGGCCAGAAATTCTTTGTTCCAAAAGAAGTATTAAGAGCGTTTTGTCTTGGTGAAAATGATTTATTTTTGTCAGAAGGGATAGAAAGGCTAGATAATGTCCACAGTAAGGGTATGGGCATAAGTAGCCCAAATCGGGGTTTTGATTTGAAGAGAGAATTGGTTTTGAAAGGACTGATAGAAGTGAAAGAGACCAGAGTGCTGTTTCCTGGGTCCTATGTGGGTGGGAGGTCCATGATCTTGTGGTTTGAAAAAGTAGACCTTGAACTCTTAAGAGCCCTTGGTCTTCATAGCTACAGCCCCAAGAGCCATACCCGAGGAAACCATGAGAGCCTACATTTAACTGAACCAATCACATGAGGCTGCATGAGTATATTGTGCAGAGGTCATGGTGTATGCAACACTAGCACTTCTTTCCCACTTTCCGAGTCATAGAATGGATTTGGTGCTGAAACATAGTTGAGACTGCATTTTTCTCTAAAATGGAGCTTTACAGTCAGAATTAGACTCAGAAAAGTAAACTAATTGATGTTTCTAGCCCTTTAATATTAGGCAATAAAAAAATCAGTGATAATCTCTATTAGGTTTAGTTGAGGGAAATATTAGTCTGTATATGATGCACAAAAAGCAATTATCGTAGGAGTTTTGGCTTCTGCTGTGTGGACTGGTTAATATGTCTATACAGAGTAACTGTTGCATGGGGTTCAGGGCCTGAAGTTGCTATCAGTAGGCCAGGTCAGCAATTGAGACATACTTTGGGGCTGAAAAAATATAAATTGAAACCTCTAAGTTTGAACTGAAAAGTTAAAGGACAAACTAGAGCCTACATTTTTCTCTTATCATCTGTGATCTGGATGATGTGGGTGACCTGAAGAAACTTGCAGCTTTCCCCAGAGTTGGACACATACCTAGCTGAGGATTCAAAGTCAGAAATATTCCATGGGGGTTAGAAGGTGATATCACCTGCAAGCCTAAGTCACGTCTATACAAACAAGGGGAACTAATATTAGCAAAAATATGTGTGAGGTGTCCCAGAGTGTGCCTCCCTACACTGACCTTTGGCTCATAAAAAGGTTTATACTTCAATTCTCACTTAAAGATAACACAGTATTTTTCTTAAATCCAATCCTAACCAAGAATTGCACAAGAAGAGGAATTCTGGTAGAATGTAGTTACGGCTTGCAAAATTGTCGAAGGGCAAAAACCACATTTGTCAATTTGGCCCCCCGTACATTTCTTCTGTCCTTATCAAATCTCCAAATAAACACAAAAGCAAAATCATATTCTAACTTCCTATGATGCAAGTATTATTGATACAAATGGAAAACATACTTATTTCCTCAAAAGAAATTAGATAATCCTTTTTTCCATTTGAGTGATGATCGTTCCTCTAACTGACTCATACTCCCCATTTGAGATCTTGTATCTTAAATGTTGAGATATATGTCTAAATATTAGTACATTTAGAATTTCAAAGTAGGAAATAGGAGAGAGAAAGGAAATAGTCAATCTATGCCCAAAATTGTTATATCAAAGTAAGAATGCAATATGTAATTATTATAGTCCTTGTTTTTATGTATGTAGTTCTAACTGGCATTTATAACTATCTTTTCCCACAACCCATTCTATTTACCTTTCCCCTTAGCAAGCACCTTAGCCCTTTGCCAATCTTTGTTTGATGGGGTAACCTAAGCATTCATAGTTGAAGAATCGGGTGTTCACAGTCCTATGTTCAGATGCTGTGGCTTTCTACTGACTTTTTTTTTTTTTTCTACTGACTTTTTATCAGAAGATGTGAATATATTAGTGAGTCACCTGAAGATACTTCCTGGCTTCTAGATGTACACATCATTGTCATGTTGCAACCAAATTTCCCTTTGAAAATCAGGGTCAATTGCTCCAGCCAACAGAGTACTCTTTCTTTTGCCTGCTGACTAATTGTTATGAAGGAACCCAGGTAGCAGTACCAACTTCCAGTTTGATAGACTATTGCTGTGTGTCGTGCTGAATGCATTCCTCCCTTGGGAACCAAGACTGTTTACAAGGAGAACCTCAAGAAAATTTTTACTAATTGGTCAGTGGAAGTAATAGAAGAAACACCTACTGTTTCTACCCCTTGATTCCTAGATCCATGAATCTTGGCCATGGGAGAAATGGTATCATAAAGTTCTTGGAGATTTAGAGCATATATCATATCCTTGAGAACATTATTTCAGGTTCACAAACATTGCCACTAGCTGGTATGGTAACCAAATCTTCAGAAGTTTATTCCACTAGTGTATCCAGTCCACTGCTTTTGTGCTGTTTTGATTGGAGACATGCTAAGACCAATGAATTCCATTAGTAAAGGCCCCTTTTATTCACTCCGTTTGTTGTAAGATGAGTTTGTCAGAAGCAATGCTGTATGCAGTATCAAGGTAGAGATGTGTAATTTCACAAGCATTGGTTTTGGCAGAAGCATAGTGGACAGAGAGGGCAAATCCACAGGTAGAGAAAGTGTACTAGTGAAAGCACAGATCTGTCCCTTTCATTGATAGAAATGATCCAGTGTAATTAACCTGCTTTATGGGCTGACCGACCCCCCCAGAGAAATGTTACTTTATCAAGGCTCAGTGTTGATTTCTTCAATTAGCAAGTTAGGCTCTCAACAGTGACTGTAGCTAGACTGGTTATGTGAGTGGAAGCCCATGGTGCTGAGTCCATGATAACTTCTATACCTATTCCAGTGGCCACTTTCAACATGGCTGCATTGGGCAAAGAGAGAGTGGCTAAGAAAACAAAACAAAACAAAATACTGGCATCAAAAGAATGGGTCAACTGGTCCATGTGATTATTTTGCTTTTCTTGCTAAGATTTCTCTTTGGCAAACATTTACATGAGGTGCAGATGTATTAATATTCTCTCTCAATTTAGAAATCTCAATGTCTGTCCTTTTTTTTTAATGTCTATCCTTTCTTTTTTTTAAGATTTTATTTATTCATGAGAGACAGAGAGAGAGAGAGAGAGAGAGGCAGAGACACAGGCAGAGGGAGAAGCAGGCTCCATGCAGAGAACCTGATATGGGACTCAATCCCGGGACTCCGGGATCACACCCTGGGCTGAATGCAGGTGCTAAACTGCTGAGCCACCCAGGGATCCCCATCAATGTCTATCCTTTCTAATGATTCTTTTATTCCCTTTTCATTCATTACCAAACCATTAGCCATTGCACAAGAATCCCTGTAGATTGTTCCTGGGGCCATACCTTCTTACAAGCAAAGTATGTAACAACCAGGTATGCTGCTTTAAGTTGTTACACCTGTTGTGGACACTACCTAAAGTGTGAGGGTAGCGATGCAATGCTCCACTACCAGCTACTGTCAGCGTGTGTTGTAGAATCTTCTGTGAAATAGGCCTATATGTTTTTCTTCGCCTGTAGAGTGTTCATATTGTCTTTACTTATGTATTGTAGTAGGAATACAGGTCATAAGACTTTGAATCACATACTCATTCAACTTATTTGTGCCATTAGGACATTACAGAGGTGAATGTAGCCTTTTTTACTTCCATTTGATAAGGGATATAAGGTCTTTCTCCATTAAGCTATAACTGACCCAGCCTAAGATGCAGAATTTGAATGGTGCGATAGAGTTAATGTTGGAGAATATATGGCTCTAGGTGCTGCCCAGGGCCAACCAGCTGAGCTTGCAGATCATTGACAATGACATGAGCTGTCCAAGTGCCTGATAACTGTGTAGGACTTCACAGCATCAAACAAATGGTTTGTATGTTTATTATGTTTTATTTCTTTGGCATTTCACATGTAACTTTACCTGTAATAGTTTCTTTCAAAGTATCATCTTTATTTTTCCCATAAAACCATTCCACTTCCCAAGAGGAGGCCAATATTCTGGGCAGTATATACTCTAACTTTTTTTCTCTATTTTCCTGCTGGGGCCCAGCATCTTTTGAATGTTGTAATGGCAAAACACCACACAGTACATCTCAAAAGATCAGTGCTACTCTTTGTCCAGCTGAAAGCAAATAGGAGGGGCTAGACTGCCAGAAATAGCATCCTAGGTCTTGAACAGCATATATTTCTCCAAGGCAATGAATATTGTAATCTACTTCAGTCATGGTAAATACCAACGTGTGTTATCTTCTAGGGAATAAAAGTATGTGTGCCTGACAGATTGTTATCAACCACAAATTGGTCCTCACTAACTCCTCGTACATCTTCAATATGTCAAGATGGCCCGCCAAACGCCTCCTTGCCACCCCTAGTCAGGACTGCAAAGAATGATAGTTTTCAACCTCAAACCTCTCAAAGTGAAGTGATGTGCTCAACACTAGCCAGAGAAAGAATTAAGCGTAGAAGGGGGAAGTTGTGACTCCAAGGCCAAGTTCGTCCATACTTTCATATTTCCCCAAAAGAGTCTAATGCCCTTTTACACCTACTTACTTCTGATGCATTAAGTGCTCTGGGCAGAGGGAGTATATGCCCAATTATAATATGCACAATTCTATATGAAGGAAAGAATATACTTATATATTGAATATTGATTTTGAATATGCTGGGGGATATTGAATACTGATTTAGAATATGCTTTGGTTTTTATTGAAGAATGAATATGAATGATAATTTAGATTTTATAAATGCTGAATAGCATAACTTTAATTCTAGTTACCTTAACTTCTCCTATAAGTGGGCCTAGATATTATACACTTCCTCCTGCTTCTGGAAATCACTGAATTCAAGTAACCCATCTTTTCCAGACTTTAGCATAATGTAACTCTGGCTATTATTCTCTCTGGAATCTCAAATTTTGAAATGGGCCTGCTGCTAGCCTCACAGATAAATTCTCTAATAAAATAATGAACACTTAAACTATAAAAAATATTCTATGTGGTTTAAAATAATTACTCTATTATTATATAATTATTATTTTCTCTTATAATGGGAAAAAATATAAAATGTGTGGTTTATATAAGTTGGAAAATCTTTTTCTTATTTTTAATACTATGTTAAGCAGAGTGTTTTATTTTGAAACTATAGTCTCTATTGAGACTTCTGAATCAGAGTGCAGTGAAACATCTGGATCTTAAAAGGTCTCAAACCTCGAGACACTTTATATGTCTGGAAAAAGTCACACATTTCTTATGAAACACAGAAAGCCAAGGAATGCCTCTCTGTTTTGGAGATCCAAAGTGTCATTGCTGCAGAATTCCTGGATTTATTTCATGTACTTGTACAACTGTAGTTGCTACTATATGGTTCATAAAGTTCTGGGTTATTTTGTAAATCTGAAATGTGACAGGCCTGTGATGATTTTCCATGAATGATGACAAGTCTAAAGGTGGTCGGTCCACGATCTTTGTGTCTTTCTGCACAGTCATGGTTAGCTTATCTGCAAATGGCCCTTTCTGTGCTCAGGCATCTCACTTGTGTTCTGGGCAGGAAGAATGACAAGAGCAAAAATGCAGCCAACAGAGTGTGCTCACTTTTAAAAGCCTTCGCAGAAGCCTACCAAGGGATTTGTTATGCATCCTATTAATGAGAGATCACGTTCATATGGCTCTCCCTAGCTGAGATATAAGCCATACTCTCTCTCCTCCATCTCCCTCACTCCCTACTCCCCCCACCCCACACACATTATTTATAGATTCAGAGCACCTATAATATATATGTTAATGATGCTCTGAATTCTATCTGTAGATAAGAACATGGAGAGCATGGAGTATGCACTTTTATGGGCAGCCAGCTAACCTTACCAATTGAGCCTGCAATGCCTAAAGCTTATCAGTACAATTTTATACTGTAAAAGCATAGAAGAGTATAAGCTCCATGTCTTTGTTACTGTATCTCTAAAACTAGGAGAATATCTGGTTTATAGTCGGTGCAAAGTACATATTTTTGAAGAAGGAAAGATTGAAAGAATGGGTGCTATGGTTTTGAAGGTGAATGCTTCTGGATCAAAATTTAAACTGACTTCCTTGGGTATCAATAATTTGAATAGTTTCAATCATACAAAGGCACTGAATATTAATAAGTATGTTCACCTGCTGGAATTGTTAAATATTAGTATAGAAAATGACCTTAGAGTTTGTTTAGGCTGTTTTTACAGATGAGAAAATAGATTGGAATTTAGCAATCATATATTTTTGCTTGTGAAGTAACTTATTCACACCAAAAGGCTTCTGGTTGATATGGCAATATGTGACCACCCCCCTCAAAGAGGACTTGCCAATGTTTATAGAATCACAGCGTGCAGAATTGCAAAGATAATTTGGGTCTTCCAACTACTGGTCTAGCTGTTCCTCCCTCTATATTGTACTGACTGTAAGTGTGCAGTTTTAAAAATGATTATAAATGAAATTCTCATTGGGAATTTGTTCAAAATTCCAAATTTTTGCAGCACACTTCCATGAGAACAAGAATCAGGGTCTGGATGAGGCCCATGACACAGCATTTTTAACAGAAACTCTGGATGATTCTGATGCAGGTGGTACACAGATCCCAAACTGAAAACAATAAAATAAATGAAATGAGGCTTAAATTTTATAGCTCCTGGAAGAGCTCATGAAAATTCCTAACAAGTAGAACCCTGGAAAAAACATGACTGCATGAAACTAAAGACGAGTGTTTTCCTGATTAAAAAATGAAAAGCACAATGTTTAAATATAAATAATCCTGCTAACGCTCACTGTGAGAGTGCGCTACCTAAGGTGCTTCATTAAGACATACATTTTATAAACTCCGTGCCACTCGCATAGATAATTTATGTAATCGAATCGCACCGAAGCTGGCATTTTCACTGCAGAGTACCAGCTGTGGCTGCTGTCCAAAGGAGAACTCCATTCCAAGAGCTCAACGTTTGCTGCTTTATTTCATGTAGCATTTATTTGGCTGCCCAAGAATATATTGCATCCAGCATTAATCATCTTTTAAATATTTCCCTTAAATTATAATTTGTTCTGAATTTTTTTATTTTGATGTAGTAGAAAAAAAGGAGAGCTAAAAGTAAAGTAAAAAATCATATTAGTTCATATATGTGTGTGTGTATATATACATATATACTTTCAGGTTAACCTTATGGGAGAAATTATCTCTGTTTTATAGAAGAGAAAACCAAGGGAGATTAAGAAGTCTGTGTCTCACTGAAAGAATTGAAAACTAAGACTTACCTGTTGTAAAATGTGATCTTAATACATTGTGGTCTTTCTGCATGTCTCTCCCTCTGTCTCTAACCTGTCTCCCCATCCATTCATCCTGTTGGTTTTTTCCATCTACTTCCCTCATTTTCTCCTTTCCTACCGCTCACCTACAGAGCAACCATCTTTAATTGAAAATAGGATTGTTGGGATGCCTGGGTGGCTCAGCACTTGAGTGTGTCTGCCTTTGGCTCAGGGTGTGATCTCGGAGTGCCAGGATCGAGTTCCACATGGGGCTCTTTGTGTGGAGAGCCTGCTTCTCCCTCTGCCTGTGTCTCTGCCTCTCTCTCTCTCTCTCTGTCATGAATAAATAAATAAAAATATTAAAAAAAAAGAAAATAGGATTATTAGCAGGTGCCTTGAAATTTTACTCTAGACTTATCCTAAGTATCCTAACTAGTTCTACCCTATAAAAAGTCATAGATGTTAGAATTGGATTGTTAGTTTGAACAATAAAACTCTCTCCTGTTACATATGAAGAAGCCAGGTCCAGGAAAATAAAACAACTTCTTTACACTGGTTACTTGAGTTATTTTTTTAAGATTTTATTTATTTATTCATGAAAGAGAGAGAGAGTCAGAGACACAGGCAGAGGGAGAAGCAGGCTCCATGCAGGGAGCCCAACGTGGGACTCGATCCCGGGACTCCAGGATCATGCCCTGGGCTAAAGGCAGGCGCTAAACCACTGAACTACCGAGGGATCCCTGGTTACTTGAGTTATTAGCAGAGCTTGAATATAATTAAGTCTTTGACTCATAATGCATTTTTTTTCTATTGGAACTTTAGGTTAAAGACTACTAGTTAAACTGAATGAACTTAAATATAGAAGGGGAAGTGGGCGGGGGGGAGGGGTGACTGGATGATAGGCACTGAGGGGGGCACTTGACGGGATGAGCACTGGATGTTATACTATATGTTGGCAAATCGAACTCCAATAAAAAATATACCAAAAAAAGAGAAATAATGTAAGTACTTTGTTTATCATTAAAATCTTGACTTCTATCACCAGCAAACATATAAGTAATGTAGCTCATACAATGAATAAAAATCCATGAGCAATGGGAAAAATAAAGCTTTTCTAGGTAACTAAAAGAAGGAGAAAGATCTGTTCATGAAGTCAATTTGTTGCATGAGATACTTAGTGAAAGAGTGATTCTACAAATCACGTGCAATAGCAAATTCCAGAACTAATAGGGTGCTTTCTAGGGATTGATACTGTTATGCAGTATAGCAAGCTGCATTTCTGAATGAATTTGCCCCACTATGTCTCCAACAGGGGCACCGGGTGGCTCAGCGGTTGAGCATTTGCCTTTCACTCAGGTCATGGCCCTGGGATCGTGGAATCTAGTCCCACATCAGGATCCCCAAGGGAGCCTGTTTCTCCCTCTGCCTATGTCTCTGCCTCTCTGTGTCTCTCATGAATAAATAAATAAAATCTTTAAAAAAATATATATGTCTCCAACAGATTCTGCTAAGATTTTATTTCCTGTAGTGTTAGATTCGGTTGAACCTATCCAAGGTATGTCTAACAGTTTTGGTAAGTTGTTACAATAGATTAACCATTTCTAGGGTGTATTCTGGACCATTCTAAAATTTTCCAATGTCACTACTAAATGATATGGAATAGAAAGAATATCTATCAGAGTGCCTACTATTGCCAGCTAACATGAAAGATGACTTACATATATTAATGTCACCCCTTGCAACGATTCTGTAAGTATATATTTTAGTAATTTTCAAAATATTTTTTACTTAATCTCTTCATTTTATAAATTTCCAAACTAAGATTAAGAAGTAATTTCCTCAGGAATACATAGAATCACATGAGCTATGTTACCTGCATTATAAGAAGATATAAATATCTGTGTATGCTCTCTCTCTCTATATATGTATAGATATAAAGATAAGTAAACAAAATATATATTTCATAGTAGTATACATCACAGTATAGTGGAATACTGCAGAAAACACATATTTATCACAATGTGTGAGAAACAGTAAATTTAATGATTCAAGTTGCAGTTAATAGTTGATTTGGACTAGTTTTATAGTTAATAAAATGGTAACATTATTTTAAAGTGATGTTTATGCAATATTTTTCCCAGAAAATACTTCTTAACATTTGTTAAAATATTTTGCATTGTATACAAAATTAAAATATTTGCTAAACCTAGAAAATATTGTGTTTAGTAATATAATAACTTGTGGATTTTTAAAAAGGATCATAGTGTCCAGGCCTTTGATTCAAGAAGTTTGCAAAATCACTGGAATCATCCCTCTTAATCTTTTGAAAACATTCATTAAAGTGGTTATATATTGCTAATTTAAAACATCATCTAGATTACTTCTGGTTCTCCAGAGAAACAGAACCAGCAGCATTTTCTATAGATGTTGCTTGGTATATACATACACGTTCTGGGGACTCTTTCTGTGTGGAAAGAGATTTGGGTAAGGATATTAAGAAAAAATCTCCCTCTGTGACAATGTGTAATCTTTTCCTAATTAAAATGAATGTTTATCATCATACACCCACCTGACAGACAAACCAGGGAGTAATGAAACAGGAGCGGAGTGATGTGGAAAGTTGTAACTCACCCCTGGTGATGCTCTCCACCTGGAAACAAAGTGCTGGAGATCCCTGGAGATGACAGGCCTACACCCAATTTAAAAGTCCTGAGATAGAACTCACTATTCCGGACTTGTAGATTCTATTGCCCCCCCCTGGTAACTTACCCCAGCATTTAATCCTTCTGACTGTTGGAGTCAAAATTTCAATTCAGGAACAAGTTTAACTTCATGAAAGAGAAACTCACCCTTTCCTGAAAATCTTAGCAATAATGAGATAAATATTTTATAAAGTTTAGTAATTTATAATTTCCATAAGTAAGATTAAAACAGTTATAGTAAAATAGTTAAAAAATATTATCAATATATAGTGTATTTTTTTAAAAGATTTTATTTATTTATTCATGATAGGCATAGAAAGAGAGAGAGAGAGAGGGGCAGAGATACAGACAGAAGGAGAAGCAGGCTCCATGCCCGGAGTCTGATGTGGGACTCGATCCCGGGGCTCCAGGATCACGCCCTGGGCCAAAGGCAGGCGCTAAACCACTGAGCCACCCAGGGATCCCCAATTTAGTGTATTTTTTACATTTACTACTTCCCTTTATTCAGAAAATATTTATTAAATGCCTACTATGTGTCAAAGAACTGTAGTACCCAGTTCCATACTCTCTTCACCAGAGGCTGCAACTCTTGTTATGTTTTTTTATACTCTCCTAGTGATACATTTCATAAATATTAATAATAGGTTTATAGCACTATTTGTTAGATAGTAAAGCAATTATGTGCTGATTGGCTCTCATGGAATAAGAATTTAGCTCAATTAACTGAGAAAAGTGTATGGTTCTTTCTGTCAGATGATGTAACTCATCGGCATTATTTGGTATTTGACTTTACATTTTAATTTGGATATAAATATTATCTAGTTTTTTAATAATATTAAAATGATGTAGTTTGTGTCCCCTGTCCTGTGGAAGTATATTATACACCATGGGATTAAAAGTCACATTCAAGTATCTGAGAAATCTGTTTCATGTCTTAGAGGAATCTATCTCATAGGAAAATATCTGTACTATTTGCATCACCTCTGCTTTATTCACTGTATTTTAGTTTATTTGTTCTTCATAAAACTCACTGATGGATATCAACTTTTCTTGCTACTTTGGGGTGAAGAGGATTGCTAATTAGTGGCTTGATTTACCCAGTGTAAAAATACAGTAACCATCTAACAGTAACAGTTACAAGATTTATCTTTTCTGATTTTTGAGTTTTGTTTTAATGTTCTATTTTTCATTTCCATTTTTGAGAATTCTTCTTAATAATTCAACAAATGTTTGTCAAACCGTTACCATTCACCATGTGTTTTACATCACTGGCTACCAAATACTGGCCTCTAGATTACTGCTATTTTGGGTTTACCGGATTACGGGGTGCTGCAATGAAAGTTTAGATTTTCCATCACCACAACCCACTACCGGTATTCGGTATGTCTGGAATCCAGTCATGGTATGGTACTGCTGAGTTAATTAGGTAATAACTGCAATTGATAAAAGCCAAGTAGAGCTTCTAGTGGAAAGCAACTATCTCTCTGCATCAGCCTTGTGTATACTTTGCCTTATATACTCACTGTTATTTCAGTTTATTACTTCTTCTAGTGGTTAACTCCACAATTCTTAGTAATATATTTATATCACTGTTTGCTAAATTGCTAACTTAAGACATTACTCATTGATTTGCCATCATGACATATCCATGATATATAATTTGACATAGAATAACTTTCTGGTAACTGCATCCCTCATTTCTTTTGGAAATCCATCACTAATCAAGTTTTACTATGGTTAGAATGGTATTTCCTCCAATTCAAGCACTGGAAAACTACTACAACTATTTTTTTTTTTTTTTTTTTTTTGGTGTCTGTCTACACAGCCTGAAAACAAAGTCAATTCTCTGGAAAGCAGAGTCGAGGTATAGAAGAAAAATAGCCTATGGTCGTATAATTGGAGCCAAACAATTATCTTCCACCTAACATGAAGCTGTCCATTCAGAACTTTTTTTTTTAAAGAAGCCATTAAATTATATTCATTTTCAGTTTGAATTATCTTTAGTCTTTGATAACTAGTTATAAATTGATTGAACTGGATGACTCAATATTAGGATAATCATTATTTCTAAAACAGTTTATGCATTCAGTCATATTAGATAAGAATAAAATTGCTCTTTTAATGAAGCATTCTTAAATAGTTACATTTGAAAAATAAACATTGGAATATCTAAGAAATTATTTAAAAGGAGGGGGAATCAAAGTTTACAAGATATTTTTAGAAGCTAAGAAAATATTTAAAATATTCTAAAATGTTTAAAGTATTTTTAGAAGCTAAAGTAATTTTAGAAGCTAATCCAGTATGACTGGTGTTCTTAAAAGAAGAAACAGGCACCGAGAAAAATTTCTTTAAGAAGTAACCAGAATCACAATCTGGGGAAGAAAATTGTGTTAAATTGGACTTCTTCAAAATTAAGAATGTCTGCTTTTCAAACAACTGTTAAGAGATGGATAAGACAAGCAAAAGGACTGAAAGGTTTTTAATTTGGAATCTCATGTATCAAAGCATGTGGCATTCCATACTCCTATTATGTATGATTTAATGAAACAAACATAATTGAATATATTTTCATGCCATAAACAGTGTTTAGACATGCAATGAGTAATCTATGTGAATTTAATTTCTGTCCTTGGTATTACTCTGATACATCGAAACTTGTTGAGATTTTTATAAGAATGAACTTTTATTAAGAGGACTTGGCCATCCACATGCCCTCAATACTAAAAGCAAGGATTGATGTAATCCTTGAGTGTCATTATTAGGATTTTTATTACTCTTATAGAGCCAGTGTTTAAAATAGGCTACACATTGACATTAATGTAAGTGGTACGCTTACACCTGAATCCTCATTTTTCCCTTTTATGCCTCTGGTTTTATTGCCTAAGACTAACAGATAATACACATTCCGCCCTCAGCTACTTTTATTGCAAATGTTCTTTTGTCTCCTTAAAAGATAAAGTTTATTCCTTTTTACTCCTTTTTTCCTGATACACTCGTTCTCTGTTAACTTATGTTAATTTTTCTGGTTCTACATCAAAGTGCCTTAGATTCATGAACTTGAATTTTTCTTCTCACTTATTCAAACACTGAGAGCAAGTTGTCATCATAAAGACATCATTTTGCCTTTTTTTTTCCTGAGTTATTTTTGTTTGCCCGTTGAAATTTATGCATCTTTTATTTTTCTAAGTCCCTGGTTTTATTGTGGGCTCATACCATTTGATACCACCACTTTACAATGCTCTATTTTCACAGTATGATATGCAAAACATAAACACATGACAGATGTTGTAAATTTGCCTAATTTGATTTGGGAAAAGAAATTGGGTCGTTTGTCTTAGTAAATTCAAAATATGGTTTCAGTTAAACTTTTTTGTTCTGGAAACATGAACAACTGAGACAGCTCTTATGGTCTACCTTTTAAAATGTTTCCTCGTGACTTTATCACTGTGTAACTGAGAACACTCTGGTCAATAATACTATCCACATTATCCATATATGTATATTGATTAGTAAGGTTTTGTGATATCTACTAGTTACAGAGACTAGTAAATAATAAGACCAGTTAGGTGCACTGAGTTTATTTTACGAGACTGGCATTGTTTCAAAACTTTCTAAAGTGCTCATTGCTTAGAATCCATCGTAATTCAATATTTATTATTTTTCATAGTTCAATACCACTGATTTGAGTGGGGAGGATATCAAAGATGTGGCATGAAATGAGAAGCTCTCCAAAAGGCCATTGGTACTTAGAGAAGCTGTTTGGAACCCAACCCCTTGCCAAAATCTGGTGGCAGCCTTCAGACATGTTAAGGCATTTTACAGATAACCAAGATCAGTAATAAAAGCCAAGAGTAAAGGGGAGAAAGGATTAGAAGATACAGGTCTTACCATGGGCCTTTGTAATCCTTCAGCATGTAGAGTGAAGGATAAAACACCAGGTAGATCTGATAGCCTTGGTGAGATTGCCTTCTTTGACTAAGATCACATTCCCAGGAGATGCCTGGGTGGTGAAAGGTCAGAGCCAGTGCACTGGCTAACCAGGAAATGAGGCTCTGCAAATCGAGGTAGTGCACAAGATTATGCAGTATAGCTGTTACACCAGTATGGACGGTCTGGACCCTGGGGCTGACCTGGAGTCTTTTGACCAGGTGATTATTAGACGTGTAGTTGGAGGACTTCTGGCAGCATTCAGTGTAATTCTTGAACTGTTTACTTGCTTATAGGCAGTGGGAAAAAAAAATCTTAGACCTTGAAATATTTCCTAGTAGAGGAAATGACACAATGATTCCTAGTAGACACAGTGATCTCAAATGTAGAAGGAGAAAGACCAATCAGAAGATATTACCTTAAGCCTTTATTTTTTATTTTTTTAAGATTTTATTTATGTATTCATAGAGACACAGAGAGAGAGGCAGAGAAAAAGGCAGAGGGAGCCACCATGCAGGAAGCCTAATGTGGGACTCGATCCCAGGTCTCTGGGATCACACCCTGGTCTGAAGGCTGTGCTAAATCGCTGTGCCACCCAGGCTGTCCCATCCTTAAGCTTTTATTACATTACAACATATGAAGAGTTCAAGATGGTTGCTTTGTGGAAAGTAAGTAGATAAAGGTTTTATAAACTAGGATTGAGGAAAGGTAGTCTTGGGTTAGTCTTATTCCAAGAATCATTCATTGCTCAAATTCTTGGGTACTATGGGGGAACAGAGGTGTTATTCATGTGACAAGATGCAGAGACTGCATGCCCTTGTTAAGCAGTGGTTGGTCAATTCGGATTAAGCAAAAAGGGTGGAAAGGAACATTTGAAAGTAAGATATTGCAAGGGTCAGTGAAATATTTTAAGTCCTTCAGTTCTTCCTTTGGCCAGCATTTGTTTAAAGCGTAGTATGCTTAGGCCAGTTGTCAAAGTCTAGATTGTTACCCCTCCTGAGATTTCCATGAATGCCATCCATGACCTTTGGAGATAGTTGAATCTTGAGAGCATTCATCAGCTCTTCCTATGACTTTAAGGACTTTATCCCTGCCAATGTTCTACTTTTGCAATTTTGCTAAGATTATTAGTTTAGCAGGGAGAAGACATGCCAGAAACATTCTCAACAATTTTAAGTAAAATTGCTGATGTTGATTTAAGCTTGCAGCCAATTTTTCTGTGCACATTATAGCTGATTATGTTAGCCAACATTAGCAAAATGGGAGATAGTAGCATCTTTTCTAAAGGGATGTTGCACACAATTGATTTATAAGAATTGTCATTCATGATTACTCTGGGAATAAAAACACACTGTAAACAGTGAGACCATTGATAAATCTCCATGGCCTTTTGATTTATATCATGAAGCACTCTGTAATTGCCACGAGTTGTCCTCGGTTGATTTATGCATTAAAATCTATTAATAACCTATGTGCTTTTTTCTTTAATTCAAGATATGCAATCACTGAAGTTATTTATACAAACATATTTTACTTATATATATAGTAAAAATATGATAACTGGGCTTCTCTTGTCACGTTGCTTTTTTCCATTGTGAGTTAAATTTGGTATACAAAGAATTCCCACAATAGTTAGGACTTAATTAAAAATTGGATAATGCCAAAAACTATTTTTATTATCTTTCCATTTTATTACTAGTTTTTAATATTTTATTTATTAGAGAATGCATGAGCGGGTGGGAGGGGTAGAGGAAGAGGGGGAAGCAGACTTCCTGCAGGACTCAATCCTAGGACCCCAAGATCATGACCTGAGCCAAAGGCAGATGCTTAATTGACTGAGTCACTCCAGGAGCCCCTCTCTTTCCATTTTTAAAGTAAAGGAAGAAATCATTCATTATCTGATTGAAATCCAAAGATAGTTTTAGGTATAAATGGCAAATTTATAGATTTGTTTTTCTGAATTTGGAAAAGGTAAAATCAAGAATTGACAGTGCAAATAGCATAAACATATGAGCATAAGTTGTATTTTTTAATGTAAGAAGTAATTGGAAAACCACAGCAATATGGAATGATGATTCTCAGAATATAGTCTCTTCAAAAATTAAGGACTTTTGCTGTCTAAGCATAGCCGCAATTTGATCATTTCATATGAAAAAAATTACTTTTTTGTATGTTATCCAGTATTATTTTGAAATAAAAGGTGTATAAACTTTTCTCTATGAATGTAATGAATTATTAACATTGAACCAGTTTTTTTACTCAGGGTTTTAATTTTACTTTTCTTTTTGTTTTATTACTTTAGGTTTATGATCTTAATATACCATTATATGTATGTGTTTAAATATACACAAATATATAACCATGTTAGTAGATTATAATAGCAAACTTTTAGTTTCAGCTTTTTAAGTATTTCAATATAATTAACTTCATAAGCATATTGAATATATCAATATTTTATATAAAATTTCCCATCTTAAGCTGTAACATGTTTATACTATATTTTATAGTATGTATATTATATATACATAGATGTATATATATTCATGTAGATATATTATGTGTATATATGTTTATATGTATTTATATGTATGTATGTATATATGTCTTATATAATCATCGAAAAGCATTCGCACATTCTAAAACTTTTAAGAATAAAGTTCGTTTAAAGTTAACATTAGTGATTAGAATTAGTATTTCTTCCTATTTTGATCTTGTCCACATAGTCAAAGATTTTTTTTCATTTAATTAAGCATATATTAATCTATTGTTTTAACTTTAAAAGACAGGAAATATGATTTTGCCGAATATTAAGTCCCTTCCCTTTTTTTTAGCATTATAAGAATTTATGGTAGTAATCTGTTAAGAAAACAATTTTTATTTAAATTGTGTTTGGTAAAAGGCATTCTTATATATTTCTGCAGTAAAGGATTAACATCATCCAGAGAAAGAATTCATTATTGCCCCTGACTCCTCAGAAGTCTGAGCCCTTGCAATGTTTTGTGTGATAAAAGTGTCTTTGTTTACTTGGGGCCTGGGTTAAAGACAGATGGTCACTGCTAACAACCTGGTTTATGGTGGGGGCTTTTGATCACCCCATATTAATTCAACTTCTGGAGTGGATGGAGGCCATCAGCCATGTGAAGGAGACATTCATGGCAGTCCATGTGACCAGAACCCCCAAAAACTCTGAACACCAAAGCTTGGGAAGAACAACTAGAATCTTGTGCTGAATGACTCCTGGATCATGCCCTGTGGCTCTCTTTCTGTAGTTAATTTTCATCTGTGTCCTTTTGGTGTAGTAATCCCTACCACTGAAAATCACGGCTTTTGTGAGTTCTGTGCATCCTTCTTCGAGTGAAGTACTGAGCCTGAGAATGATCTTGGACACCCCGAAACTTGCAATTGATGTCAGAAGTGAGGGTGGGTTTGGGGGACTTGCAAATTTTGCAGTATTTAAAATCTAAAATATTTGTGAAAAGAATGGTAACTAATTTGAGGCTTAAAATCAGTGCAGGGAGTTTTAAAAGTTTAAAGCATAAGCTTCACCCTGTTAGTGAATAAACTAGCATTTTGTATTGACATTAATTTTATATAATATAAAAGATGAATAGTGTATTCTAACCCTTTGCTATTTTCTTATTCTAATTAGTCCAAGGCATCATGTAGTCTTTCAGGAATATTACATGAGCTTGCAATTTATAAACCTTTGAGTTCATAAACTAAATTTTAAAGACATTTAAGTTCATCTTTATATGTTCTTCCCTTTTTTGTTTGAACCAGAGATCTATTTATCTTGGAAGCAGTGAGCAACTAGATTGCATCTCTTAGCCTCAGTTTGTTTTTGTTGTTCCTTTTGGTTCTGCTTTTTACATAGCTCATATTGTTTTGAAACTCTAGGAATATCTAGTTCAGATAAATAATCAGAATACAAACATAATGACAGAAAACAAAACTTTGATTAATAAATCTCCAACATTTCCCAAGAGAAGGGAAGAGTGGGAGATGGAGGAAAACAGTGTTAGGAGAAGTAGGAGCCGACTTCAGACAAATATTCCATTATCATTGGAGAAACCTAATTATATTCCTTTTGCGAGGAGGAGAGAAGGATTAGATGCAGGGAGCTGATCTTCACAATAACACACTCATACATATAGTCTCACACTCACACTTGCACACAAACACGAGTTTAGCACAGCTGCTTGAAATAAGGTGATCTCTCCATTATATGGATCCTTTCTTTTACCCAGCAAAGCAAATCTCATGAGAATTTTCCACTTGTGTGCCTCTGAATGAACAACTTTATGTTAAAAGTCATTTAGAATGATCATTATAATTCCAGACAGTCCTAGGGGAGTCTCATAGACTGAATGTGTCCTTTCAGAATTCTTATGTTGAAGCCCTAACCTCAGTGTGACTATATTTGGACATAGGGCCTCCAAGGAAATAACTGAGGTTAAATGAGACCCCAAGGGAGGCCCTTAGGAGCCTATGATCTCATAAAATTAGTGTCTTTAAAAAAAAAAAGGTTTTTTTTTTTAAGATTTTATTTATTTATTCATGAGAGACAGAGAGAGAGAGAGAGAGAGAGAGAGAGAGACAGGCAGAGGGAGGAGCAAGGTCCATGCAGGGAGCCGGATGTGGGACTCGATCCCAGGTCTCCAGGATCATGCCCTGGACTGAAGGTGGCGCTGAACCGCTGAGCCACCCAGGCTGCCCAAATTAGTGTCTTAATAAGAGATGCCAGAAAGCTTGCTAGATCTCCTCCCCTCATGCGTGAACGAAGAAGTAGTCATGTGAGCATACAGCAAGATGGTAGCCACCTGTAAGCCAAGAGAAAGCTTCACAATGAAACCTTCATGTGGTGGCACCTTCATCTTCATTTCCCAGCCTCTAGAACTGTGAGAAATCAGTTTCTTTTACTTTAGCCATGCAGCCTGTGAAATTTTGTTATGGCAGCCCTAGAAGACAGATACTATGAGATTCACCAGTATTCAATATTAGATGGGGTGGTAAGGTCAGAGGGCCATTGCCTTTGTTGTCTACAACCACTCTAGTGGTGAGGACAATAAAGCACCATTCACCCTCAATGACAGCCAGTGGTGTATCTTTATCTCACACATAAAAGTCATGATCAGTGATGGTAATGAAATAATAAAGGTGTGAGAGGTACTTTAACCAAAAGACCAGGTTTTCAAGCAGATTCAGAGGTCCTCTAGTTGTCTAGTCACCTCAGTCCCAAAGAGGAGAAATAGCAGTGGTGTTTCCAGACTGTTCCAGAGCTTTCACTGAAGCATCCCAATCTCCTTAATGGGGAATCTGGTCCTGATTAAGATCACTCAGGAAGGAGAAAAGTAGCCAAAAGCCATTAGCTTAAACTAATTTGCAATATAAGAATAATTCCAGGAATGGGATGCAAGTGACTTACAGGTTATAAATCATAGAGTGAGAAAGAGTAAAGTTCAGTTTTATTCTGGAAACTGTTCTCTGATTAAGTTCTTGGAAGTTATGGGAACTTGGATTTGTTAGTTATGCTACAGGATCTATGGGCAGCAAAACTAGGGCATTTTTCATGTTATTGGCTTCTGGAATTTCTCATCTGTGATTTACTTGTTCAGATCCTTTGTACATTTTTCCTAATGAACTGTCTTCATATTATTTATTCTTATATAGTTCATTATATCTATTATCTATATACCTCTTCTCCTGAGGTCATACTTATCTTAATATTGCTTATTGTGCTTTTCTTCTTAATTATATATTTCTTAAATGTTGGCGTATCAATGTCATAAATCTTTCTTTATATTTTGTACTTTGTATTTGATTTTAAAAGTGACACTCAATAAAGAGTTTATACCTTATTACATCCTGGGCAGATTCTTTATTTTACAACCACATATCCTGCTATGGTTCTCTTCCTTTCATGCAGTTATTTTTTTTTTTCTCTGGGAATTATTAGTTTCATTTCTCCCCCATCTCTTTATATTCACATTTCTGAGATAATGTCGCAATTTCACTTATCCAACTCTTAAATTTAATTATTTATTTAGCAATCATATTTTCAGTTTCCAGGAACTCTTTTTTCTTAATTTATTATGGCAATTATATTTTTTAATATCCAAGAGCTCTTTCCACAGCCTCTTGTCTCATGATATAATACATTAAGTCCCTCTGAGATACTAATTAGAGATTTTCGTTTGTTTTAGTTTATTATTAAACTACTTTTCTTTGAATCATTATATTATTTTTGAGTTTTTAATCTCCTTTTGGGGGGATGGGGAAACGGGTATGTTTCTTTTGCTCTATAGGCTTTCCTCATATAGCCCAAGATCCTCTGCCCACTCATATTTAAGAACAAGGCAATATAAGGTTGACTGTGAATTAAGTGTACAGGTCAGGCTTCTCTTGACTTGAGGGCTCTCATTTTGTGTGAAAATTGGGGAAAATGCCTATATACTTGTATAGATAAGATCTATGTATTTCTCCCCTAGCATTATTTCTTGAAAAAAGAATTTTGATTCTTGCCCAGAATGGTAGATGTCCAATTGCTGAGTCTTTTATGAAGAAGTATGGTATGCAATTTCTTAGACAATGTTTCTATTTCTCCCCTGACTGATTTCTCCCCAGGTATTTCCTGATTCCTCTGCCTCTCAGAGCTACAGTCTTAACTGTGAAGTCTCTGGGATTGTACTTCCACTAAGTCCCATCAAATCCTAGACATGTGTTAAACTATCTTATAACTTGATGGTCTCCAACTTCTCTATTATTATGAGTTTATAATGAAATACTAATATTTTCATATAATTTCCACATATCTTGGAGATAAATACTCATATGTGATCAATCTGACATCTTAAACTGGAAGTTTTATTTTTTTATTATGATTTGAGGATTAGTAAAATTTCAGATATTTAGTATTCCTAATTACTAGATATATATGTAATTAACTTTATTAACTTGTTATGAATTAAATTTTGCCTTAGAAATATATTAGGTTTCCCAAATTCATCCAGGAGATATAGCTTGGAAGCTTTTGGTTTAATACTAAAGCAACTATTATCTACAAATTTTAGGTCAAATTTACCTGAAACAGTTCAAATACCTCTCTGTTTATCTCTGTCTGCTACCATGGACTGGGTGGTGTAGTTTTAAACTTAAAAAAGAGTCAGATATATGCCAAAAGCAAATACAGACAGTTTTGTGAAATTCATAGGAGATATATTCCCCAAAATAATTGACCAAAACATTGAAATATAATTTAAAAGCATTAAATATGTGTTCTTTAGAGAGTATAGTAGAAGAGTATCACCTTGAATTTAATATTTGAAATAAGTTTTCTAAATAATGGAAGTTGATAAATTCACATATCAATGAGTTAATCACTTCCCTAAAGGGATTAAGTTTTAAAATTCGTATTGATAAATTATTCATTTTCTGGGGCACTTGGCTGTCTCAGTCAGGAAAGCATGCAACCTCTTGATCTCAGGACTGTGAGTTCAATCAACCCCCATGATGGACATGGAGTGTACTTTTAAAAAAAGTTGTTCATGTTCTATTACATATGTAATCACTATTCAAAAAATGGCAGTAAGAAAAGCCTGTATAGCCTGACCTACAGCACATTTATGTATTTAGGGAAACAAAATATTATTTTTGTTGTAAATACTAGATGACTGTCATGGCTCTTTAACTTATCTAAGTTGATATTTGATCTGTCATTATTCTTCAAAATGTATACAACCCTTCATCTTCTTTATTCATCTATGATGGACATTTTAGTTGCTTTTGTATCTTGGCTAATGTGAATAATGCTGCAATAAACATAGGGATACATATCTTTTAGAATTTGTATTTTGATTTTCTTTGGGTAAATACCCAGTACTGGAAGTACTGGATTATATGGTAATTTTTTTTTTTTTTTTGAGGAATTTCCATACTGTTTTTCATAGTGACTTCACCAGCTGGCTGGCATTCCCACCAACAGTGCATGGAGGGTTCCTTTTTCTCTATATTCTTGCCAATTTTTTTTTATTTATTGTGTTGTTGATTTTAGCCATTCTGACAAGTGTCAGGTGGTATCTCATTGTAGTTTTGACTTTCATTTTCCTGATTAGTGATGTCGAATATCTTTTTGTGTCTGTTGGCCATCTGTAAGTCTTTGGAAAAATATCTATTCAGGCCTCTACCCATTTTTTAATTGGCTTATTTGTGGGGTTTTTTTGTATTGATTCGTAGAAGTTCCTGTATCTTTTGGATCTTAATCCTTTATCAGATACATCATTTGCAAATATTTTCTCCCATTCAGTAGGTTGCTTTGTCATTTTAGTGGTTTCTTTCACTGTGCAGAAGCTTCTTATTTTAGTGTTCCAAATTTAATTTTGCTTTTGTTGCCCTTGCTTGAGGAGACAGGAAAATGTTTCTATAGCCACTGTCAAAGAAATTACTGTGTGTGTTTTCTTCTAGGAGCTTTATTGTTTCAGGTCTCACGGTTAGGTTTTTAATCCATTTTGAGTTTACTTTGGAGTATGGTGTGGGTAAGTAATCCAGTCTCATTCTTTTGCATGCAGCTGTCCAATTTCCACAACACCATTTGTCGAAAAGACTGTCTTTTTCCCATTTTATACTCTCACCCCCTTTGTCGTATATTAATTGACCACAAAAACATGGATTTATTTCTGGGCTCTCTGTTCTGTTCCATTGATCTGAGTCTTTTTTGTGCTAGTACCATACTGTTTAATCAGTACAGCTTTATAGTATATGTTGAATTCTGGGATCGTGATACTTCCAGGTTTGTTCCTTTCAAGATTGCTTTGGACAGAAACATATTTTTAAAAATATCATGCAGGAAAAAGATTACAACATATACTTAAAAATATGATAATATACACTGCATCGAACTTATGTAAATAGTCAAAGATGTTACCACTTTTAAGTTTAGGAAACTTCTTCCTATAAGATGTCGCTGTTATAGACAACATGAATTATAAAGACTTTTATCAAAACCAAACTTCTAGAAAATAGAATTTCTAAGTATTTTGCATGTACACATGTGTTTATAAATAGAAAGTCATATATATTTTCCTTCTGATAAGTGATATTAAGACAAAATAGAGATGTGTAGATGTAGTCAATTGCTCTTAAAGAGCTTCCAATTTTGTTTTATTTGAAACTAGATTTTTTCCATGAGATTAAAAAAAAACAATGACTAGAGAAATTCTAAAAACATACATACATACATATGAAATATGCATGAACTATTACTCAGCCATAAAAAAAGGTTACAACAATATGTATGGACCTAGAGAGTATAATGCTAAGTGAAATAAATCAGAGAAAGACAAATACCACATGATTTCATACCTGTCGAATTTGAGAAACAAAATAAAAAAAGCAGAAAGATTCTTAAGTACAAAGAAAAAACTGGTGATTGCCAGGGGGGAGGTTTTGGGTGGGTGTGACGTGGGTGGACTAGATAAAGGGAGTAAGAGTACCTTTATCTTAATGAACACTGAGTAATATGCATAATTGCTGAGTTGTTTTATTGTACACCTGAAACTAATATAACACTGTGTGTTAATTATACTTCAATTAAAAAATGTGTTTCTAATTAACATATATAGTGTATATTAATTCATATGTGTTTTTATGTATATCATCAGTGTATTACCTAATATATGACATATATTTATGTGATATCAGGTAATATATTTTCATGCTCTACAACACGAATGTGCCTTGTATATGCTTATTAAGAGCATTAAGAGCATTTATTAAGAAATTTGAGAGGATTCAAGTTTTTTCCCATGTCTGATATCATGATTTTCTCTTCTGTGTGATTCTTTTTACTTCCATATATTAGATTTTCAAACTTATTTTCTTGCTATTTCTACATAACAATTTTCTGCAAGATTTTCAAGACCAAGTACTGCATTTTTTTTTTGTATTAATTTCTCAGTGATTCCCATGTTTCTCTACACATCAACTACCCAAGTAATTTTTAACTTATGTTAAAGTAAGATACCATGTGACGCCTGGGTGGCTCCACGGTTGAGTGTCTGCTGTTGGCTCAGGGTGTGATCCTGGAGTTCTGGGATGGAGTCCCACATCAGGCTCCCTGCATGGGGCCTGCTTCTCTTTCTGCCTGTGTCTCTGCCTCTCTCTGTCTCTCATAATAAATAACTATTTTTTAAAAAATAAGGTACTGTTTTCTATACCCTTTAAGACAGTTTCTTCAAGTAAATATAAGAAATCATTTAACAGAATTTATAGTGATTCACAAGCCCCATCACTTATACTGACTTTCTTTTCTCTATAACTCTTTTGAATACCAAATCCAGTTATAGTCAAGTGTTACCAACTAACAAACAAGCACACTTAAAACACCAAAAAAATACTCTATTTCCCAAAGGCTGAGATACAGCTCAGCACAAGGGTTTTCACAAACAGCTGAGTTCTATTTAAGTTTTGTAGGACCCTCACTAGTTTTAAAGTGTATAGATTGATTTTTTTTACACTCATATGTCTTGATGCTCCTTCATTAATGTTCATGCATGCTCTCTTTTCTATATATATCACCTCATGTCATTCTGTATCTATTTATATGTTTATCTTCTCCAGATTTAGAACTTGGGATAAACCAAAAATAAAAATGTCAACCTGCCTGAAAGCACTGGTTGTGTTCCATGAACTGTAAGATGAGTGAACCAGTCATTCCTATACTTTACTGAGGTTCCCTGTGGAGAGAATAGAGTTCAACCTCTTTGCATGCCTCAGAGGCTATATAAGATCCAACTCTAATACCATGCGGTCACAGAGCATGATACATTGAGGTTGCACTTCCTGTATCAGCTCCTATTTCCTTCATCTAATAGCTGTGTTACCTGTGGTCAAGTTTTCGCACCTATCTATAGGGCTGTCATTAAAGTTTAATAAGGTAATTTTCACCATATGACTTTAAATTGATTTTTCAAATTAATTTAAAATATGCCATCATTTCAGCAACCATGCAGTTATTGATGCAACCTAACCTCCAGCAACAAAACAGGATACCAGATGATGAAACAACAAAATGAAAAAAAAAAACCCAATAATTCAAAATTTGTCTAATACATACATATGGTGAAAGATAAAAATAAATAAAATCAATAGCCTATTAAATAGGATAGAAATTATACATTTTTTTCTCATCATAGTTGAAATTGAAGGAAATCTTTTATATTGAACTCCAGAAAAATCACTGTTAGATGATTAGAATGAATATATAAAACAAAGATACAGAGATGGAATAAAATGGGGTAGAACGTGGAGTGAGAGATTCTAGAACAGAATATTATGCTTTTACTTTCAAAATGTGCTAAAACATTAATCACTTTTTAGAAAGAATTACCATATGTATGTTTCTGATTCCCATTTATAATATTTCTTAGATGCTTAGATAAGTAAGTTTAAGATGTGGCTGCTTTCAGAAATTAAGATAAATCACTCTTTGAACAGTTAGATCTTGCAATATTAATATTGCACCCAAGTCTGGGGGATCTTAGTTTTCCCCAGTGCTAACTCATCAAGGTAGGGGGCTATTTTAAGACCTTATAACTAAAAAAGACAAAAGGTAAATTTTGAAGAATTGGACAAGTATTAAAATTATTATTGGCCACAAATGGAGTGACCAACAACGGTATCAACATATAAACTTATATTTAATTTTCTGATATATTTGTGAATGTGATTATTCCAACAGTATTAAGAGAAACTGCAAAAGTTACCATCTTTTTATAAGAACCAAGAAAAACAAGAAAAGGACAGTGCAGATTACCATGAGAGTATAAAATGTAATGTTTTATAGCTCTGTAGAATTTTGAACATGGGATGATGCCTCTCTCATCAGGTGGTAGCTTCCTTCCCTGTCAGCAGCAGACTTGACCTCCTGCTTTAAACTCTGTGCTTCAGGGGTGCCTGGGTGGCTCAGCGGTTGAGCTTCTGCCTTTGGCTCAGGTCTTGATCTCGGGGGTCCTTGGATTGAGTCCTGCCTCAGGCTCCCTGTGGGGAGCTTGCTTCTCCTTCTGCCTCTCTCTCTGTGTCTCTCAGGAATAAATAAGTAAAATCTTTAAAAGTAATAAATAAACCCCCTCTTTCAGAAAGGGTCATCAGCCCCATCCAGGATAATCTCTTCTTTGAGTCACAGTCCATTGATTTGGTGTCCTAATTAGATATACAAAACCCCTTCACTGTGTCACATAGCACAACCCACCTATTCACAGGAATGAAACCCATCATATCCACAGTGCTTCCTGTGTTTAAATGGAGGAAATTATATGCCAGGGGTAAAGAATCATAAGGTCCGTCTCAGAACTTTGCTACTAGAACCTGAGCGATGTGGTTTTAAGCTTAAAAAAAGAGCCAGATATATACCAAAAGCAGCAACAGAGAATTCTATGAAATGCAGGGGAAACTTATTCATCCAAATAATTGACCAAAACATTGAAGTATAATTTTAAAGCATTAAATATGTTTTCTTTAGTGGAACTTAGGGTGTCACCTCAAATATAGTATTCAAAATGCTTTTTAGATAATGGAAATTGATAAATTCATATATCAATGAGTTAAACACTTCCCTCAAGGGATAAAATTTTAAAATTCACATTGATAAATGTTTTATACTCTATTATGTAATCAATGTTCAAAAATAGCAATTAAAAAACTGCCTAGCCTGACCTCTAGCACAATTATGTATTTAAGAAAACAAAATATTATTTTATAACGATATACTACATCATTGTAATGGCTTTTTAGTTTCTATGAGTTGATATTTGATCTGTCAATATTCTTCAAAATATTTCTTTCCAAAACAACCTTTTTTTTTTTTAAGGTAGGTCATCTCTCAAGTGTAAAAGTAAATATATTTTTGGTGTCTGAATTTTTATATTTATAGTTCATTAATCAATATTGATGAACATTTAAATGGGTGTCCTCCAGACTGTGACTTGAGAAGCATCAAATTGCCCCCTTGATAAGGAGCTATTTCTCTATGTGTGAGTGTGTGTGTGTGTGTGTGTGTGTGTATTTAAATAATTTACTAAGCATTGGCTCTTTGTTACACAGAATAACACAACAGCATTGTGTTTAGTTAATCTATTGCCTATTTCATTTAAAAATTCTATGGAAACTGCCTGTCTTCCCTCTATACCTGTGTCCTCCATATTCTGATGAATTTCAGGAAAAATTGATTGAAGTTTTGCTCATTGTTTTTGAGTGGTGAGCATGCATGGGTGGATGCCCTGCTACAACGCTGCTAAGGATACACAGCAAGGAAGTGGGCTTAGAAGATTTGTAGAACCTGCTAACACATTTATGACAAAAAAAAGTAAAGTAAAACAGAAGATTAATGAATTTACCCACCTACCTCTAAAAGCATGACTTTGTTTTGGAAGCAACTAGATTTAGTCAACTTAAAATTTGAGAAAGGCTCCTTCATGTTACCTGATCACAGATAGCAACCTTTCTCACTGCTCTTTTGTATCATTACTTTTCAGATGGATCTAGCTCTTATGGCCACAGTACTCTTACCATACTACATTTTTTTTCCATGCTACATTTTTATCATTGTCATCTAGCTGGTTTGTTTTATAATTTTATAGGACCAGTATTTTTGCATGGAAACATGCCAGATGAGAGAAAAAAATTAAAGTGTTATGATGACAGAAGAACAATGATAAAAAAAAAGCACAAGTCTTTAACAAAATCAAATGTATTCTACTTATATGTAATTTCCCCCCTCAGTATCCATATCTTAAGGGAAAGGAGTAATTTAAGTAAATGTGATTAAACATTTAGGAGCTTCATTAGTGCTATTTTTTTGTTGTCAAATAAAATAGCAACCAACAATCAAACCATATAAATGTATAGTTTTTGTGTATTTCTTCTCAGTTAGAGGTAAGGCTACATATCATGGAAAGGGAATAAACTCAGGAATTGTTTGGTGTCATTATCCAAGGGTTTCTGGGTTTTGACTTTGAAAGTATTATTCACCTTAATAATCTTGTTTTCATTGGAAAAGTAGAGATATATCTCTCTCTTAGACAGGTGTTATGATTAAACTAGATATGATATATGGAAAACTATCCTGGTCCCTGGTTCACAGGTAGGCACTTCATGAATTATTATCATTTTTTACATTTCTCTACAGGTAATTTTATGGTGTCATGGTTGCTAGTCTACTAAGGTAACCCTAGAGTCCAGTAGACTTAATGTATATTCTAAGCATAAATCATTATTCTGAATTTAGAGGGGAATTTGTGCAGGAAAGAGCTATATTCTTTCTTTATTAACTTTTATAGGATATTGAAGACTTACCTCGTGCAGGTATTAAAGCACCTCTGAAAATGTGTGATCTGTTCCTAAGGGGAACCCACTTGAATTTTGCTTTTCTTATTTGTCACAACAAAATCTATACAGTCAACTAACCTTTGTGGGTTTGAATTGGGATTATTGGCAATAGCAGAAGTAGTATCATGAAACACTCTGGCCATTTTCTTCAGTTTTTCCATCTGATGTAGCTTTGTGTTGACAATGGTTCAGGAAAAGAAGTCCTCTGGAATTCCTTCAAGCAGAAAGATTTTGAAATCTTTGGACATGAGGTTTTTTTTTTTTTTTTATGATAGTCACAGAGAGAGAGAGAGAGGCAGAGACATAGGGAGAGGGAGAAGCAGGCTCCATGCACCGTGAGCCCGACGTGGGATTCGATCCCGAGTCTCCAGGATCGCGCCCTGGGCCAATGGCAGGCGCCAAACCGCTGCGCCACCCAGGGATCCCTAGTTTTCTATATCTTCTTCAGAAACTTCTTTCTTAAAAAAAAAAAAAAGAAAGAAAGAAACTTCTTTCTTTATATCAGAGAATAATTCCATTGAAGAGAGTCTAGTGTAGATAGAACCAAAAATTTCTTTATTTTTATTATTTATTTTTTAGATTTAAATTCAATTAATTAACATATAGTGTATTCTTAGTTTCAGAAGTAGGGTTCAGTGATTCATCAGCTGTATATAATACCAAGTGCTCATTACATCACGTGCCCTCCTTGATGACTGTCACCCAGTTATTCCCACCCCACACCCTCTTCCCCTCCAGCAACCCTCAATTTGTTTCCTATGGTCAAGAATCTCTTATGTTTTTCTTCCTCTCTGATTACATCTTGTTTTATTTTTCCCCTCCTTCCTCTATGCTCCTCTGTTTTTTCCTTAAATTCCACATGAGTATAATGATATGATAATTGTCTTTTTCTGATGGACTTTTTTTCACTTAGCAAAATACCCTTTAGTTCCATTCACATCATTGCAAATGGTAAGGTTTCATTTTTACAACTAAGTAATATTCTGTTGTATATATATATACCACATCTTCTTCATCCATTCATCTGTCGATGGACATCTGGGCTCAATACATAGTTTGGCTATTGTGGACATTGCTTATATAAACATTAGGGTGCAGGTGCCTCTTCAGATTACTACATTTGTATCTTGGGGGTAAACCCCTAGGAGTTCAATTGCTGGGTTATAGAGTAGCTCTGTTTTTAACTTTTTTGAGGAAACTCCACCCTGTTTTCCAGAGTGACACAATAATTTCTACATGTAAGTCAAAAGAAAAAAGGAATGGGGAAAGGAGGGGAAATAATGACAAATAACAAAGAAAAAGAGAAAACGTAACGTCATTAAAGAAAAATCACTGGACAGAGTGGGATGGGAGTTAGACATTTGGCAGGAAAGGAAAAGGCAAGAGGAAGAAAAATGAAGACGAGAGAAAAGAGAAAGGAAAGGAAAAGTAGGGCAGCCCTGGTGGCTCAGCAGGTTTAGTGCCACCTCCAGCCCAGGGTGTGATCCCGGAGACCTGGGATCGAATCCCACGTCCTGCATGGAGCCTGCTTCTCCCTCTGCCTGTGTCTCTGCCTCTTTCTCTCTCTCTGTGTCTCTATGAATAAATAAATAAAATGTTTAAAAAAAAAAAAGGAAAGGAAAAGTAGGAAGGAAAGGAAAAGTAGGAAGGAATTGGTCCCTCTTCCAGTTGTACGTTTGCTAATTCAATGACCTGGGTCTCTGGTCCCAGAGTTCAGTTTGTTTCCACCCCAGTGGGTTGTTGTAATTGTTGTTGTTATGGATGGTGAGGACAGAATGTATTTTTTTCCACTATGTAATGTTCAAATTCCTGCTTTTCCACCCCAGTCATTTTTCCCCAGTTTTTTTTTTTTTAAACAGTATTTGTCTTTGTATGGGAAGATGGCTGTTATTACTGGGGAGGATTCAAAGGCAGAGTCCTAAATTGGAAGCTGGAAACTACAATTGTGTCTAGATGCATCATCTGTGGATTTAAAGGGATGAGTGAATCAACTAACTGACCAATGCAGACTCCTGGCATTTGAGCCAGAAGATAAACAAGAGGGGATAATCATTGACTATGTTTCTGTCTTAATTTTTCAGTCACCTTGTTGAGGTGACACCAGGGTAAACCATTCCCTGAAGAATCTACTGGGTGAGTTCCACTGTAGCTGCCAGGCAGAAATGTCATTTTGAACAGTCTTAGAACTTAGGAGCACACTTGATAATAATTCTCTCTTGCACTTCTGGCTATAGAAATTTCTAGGTTTAACATAAATATTCAACACCCATTTCTACCTCCGTCAGCTGTCAGCTTCAACTCATCTCATATCTTTAAAAGTTTAATAACTTAGATTTGTATAGCACTTAAGTGTTTTCAAGTCGATTTCAGAAATAAAATTTCATTTCATTCTCAAACAGTCCCTCAGATGTCAAAATTAATATCCCAATTTTAGAGACAAAGAAACTGAAGCCCAGAGAGATTAGCTGCCTTTTCCTGGGCCTATGGACAGGAACTGGCAGGAATATGATAATAATTCAACTTTTCTGATGCCTACATTAGTGAAATGAAAGCGATTTCTGTTTTGTTTTGCTTTTCATGTGATAAGACATGCATCAGTAAGGGGAAAAGCATGATCTGCCTACGCTCTCTCTTCCCTGTAAATGCAGACCCTCTTAGGTTTATCAGTCCTGTTATAATTATGTTGTGAGAAGAGGTTTGTTCTCTATCATTCTACGAAGAGTTCAACTTATAATAGCAACTTATGTTGGAAAAAGGACTCTGGTCAGGAAGGGAACCTGGTAACAGTTCCATTCATAATGGTATTACCTGGGATGTCCTCGACCTAGTCAGAGGTATTTAGGGCCTCAACTCACCAAAATCAATATCCATTTTGTTTCATATTTCCCTGTGTTTTTCTCCTTCATACATTCATTTACCATTCAGATAATGTATGGCGAAGTAGCACCCTAGGTTTCAGAAGCTTGCCACAAAATGACAAGATTTTTTTTTTTTTCTGAAAGGAAGGAAAAAAAATGTGTAAAAGGTAACAGATAAGGACAAAAATGCATTATGTAACTATTACCAGTACTTGGACTGTGGAAGGTTGTGCCTGTAAGAAATGGTCGAATTCTCATTCCAAATTGTAAGATATCCCTGCATTGTCCCTGTGGTCAAGGCTCTCTGGTGATGAATGAATCTGACTTTTACATGCCTGGGTAGTTAGGCTGTTTTTGTTAAATGATTCATTAAACCCAGTAAATCCAGAAAGAGAAGCTAGTTAGAGGAGGTACAGTATTTCATGCATGCTTGTTAAGCTCTTTCTTCACATAATGAGCAGAGTTTCAAAACTTTTGACTACACTGCCACTAGCAATAAAATACTTTCCTGAGATATGTATGGTTTGGCTTTCTGTTTCTGGAACATATTTCCTATAGATGGAGAAAACTGCTGAGGACCAAGTAGTCACACATGTTCTATTATCTCAAGTGAATACATTTGGAGCGTAAAAAAATCGTTGCTTCTTCTGTTTTGACAATTTTCCTTTTTTTTTTTTTTAAGAGGAAGTGAAGGTTACTTTAAGTTTTTATGTAAGTTCCAGTTAGCATACAGTGTGATGGTAGTTTCAGGTGTACAATATGGTGATTCAACACTTCCATCCAACACCTGGCGCTCTTCACAACAAGCGCACTCCTTAGTTCCTGTCACCTATTAACCCACACCCCCATCTCCCTTCTTGGAAGGAGTTGTCTATCGTTAAGAGTCTGTTTCTTGGTTTGTCTCTCTCTTTTAAAAAATGTTTGCAAGGAATCTTAGTAAAGAATGATTGCTACTTTTTGAAAGGAGAAATTGTATCCTCAGTTCCTGTATGTGTATTTGTGTTTGTGTGGGTTTCTGCTTTACATTAATTCATATCCCTATGAAATATAGGCTCAGCTGTAGCATAAAAGTTACATTTTGGAAATTACATATTTGTAATATGTGTAATATATATCTTGGTAATTTTTCTTCATCATTAAATATATTTGGAAAATACTTTACTTACAAATGATGACATTGCAGAATCTAATTGAGTTTGTCTGGCTATTGTAGGTAGGAATTTTATATGTATAAAATATAACTCTGAGTTTTTCTTTCTTTTTTTTTAAAGATTTATTTAATTAATTATGATAGACATAGAGAGAGAGAGAGAGAGAGAGAGAGAGAGGGGCAGAGACACAGGAGGAGGGAGAAGCAGGCTCCATGCCGGGAGCCCAACATGGGACTCGATCCCGGGACTCCAGGATCGCGCCCTGGGCCAAAGGCAGGCGCTAAACTGCTGAGCCACCCAGGGATCTCCAACTCTGAGTTTTTCTATCAACAGACGAGGAAAATAGTCCACCAACATACCACAGGGTTATTCCTTGCAGGTAATTTATTTCCTTTAATGTATTATAATCTTTATGACATGTTCAATAAAATTATGTTTTCAAATATTTTTCATATTTGTTATAATGGGATCACTCTAAAGACATGCATACTGTCTTCTATGATAGCCTATGTAGTTAAGAATTTCAGAGAATAGGAAATACCTTGTTCCTTGACAGACTTTGTGTTAATTTCACTATTGGGATATAAGATTTGTACTTTGCATATTTGGTCTTAGGTCTTAGGTATAGCCTAAAAGATGTTTTCCTACATAAATGTTTCCATAATTCCCTCCTGAGTTGAGGTATTATGGTGCAGGAACTTATGGCTAATAATAGCAAACTTGCTGATTGTGTCATGATATAGGATTTGTTCTATTTAAATATTTACTCTGCTTCACGCATTGTATTTGTTGTTCATTTATATAAATACATTTTTGTAATATCTGGAGAAAGAAGAGATGCAATTCTTAGACAATTTTAGGTATATTCTCTAAGTGATCTAGAAGTATTTTTTCTTTCATATTAATAATTTTGAAGCATATTCATTTTCAAAGTATTTTCCAGTTGAACCTCCTCTCCCTTATCTCTCTTTCCACCCCTACCCTTTTGTATGCCATATTTTTGTCCTCACTTTGCAATGTTCAGGGAACAAGTTGGAAATTCTCTCTTTCTGTTAATGGTTAGATAAAGATGTCAACATAATTTTTACTTACTGTGTTTGAGGCCTTTTTCAATGCCTGTTAGCACTACAGGTGATTGCCTGATTGCCAGCATGCAGCTGGTCTGTTGTCTAAAGCATTAGATTAGGGGTCAAGATGCCTGACTCTCATTATGTATCTCAGCACCTGTGTCTAGGACCAAAGTGCTAGTCTGTGCTCCATTTGCCTATATTTACAGGTATCTTTAAAGGGTTTGGAAATAATTGATTACACCATCTTAGAGTTGAAAGGATATAGTTTCTTCTAAGGAATACAATTAGTTTATATGACTATTGATTTTGTCAAGAGAAAATTTAAGGTGGTGCCTGAGTGGCTCATGTCTGCTTTCAGCTCAGGTCAAGGTCTCAGGGTCCTGGGATGGAGCCTTGGGTCAGGCTCCCTGTTCAGTAGGGAGTCTCTTCTCCCTCTGCCCCTCCCCCTGCTTGTGCTTGCCCTCTCTCTCTTTCTCTCTGTGTCAAATAAATTAATTTAAAAAAAAAAAGAAAATTGAGGGAGCTTTATTTGAAATGAATATTTTCTGAGTGAGAAACAAACTGTTTACAAACAGGGAAACATTAAACTCAAAGTGGTTGGAAATACAGCTTTCAAGAGTTACAGCTCAGCTTAGAAGTCATGACCTCTTAAGTCTCCTGAGAGATGAGGGGCTTCTCTCAGCCAAGCCTGGTCTTGCACTGGTGCTGGGTTGTCCTCTCACTGATGTGAATGCCTTGTGTCCCAGGGGTTTCTATCCATCAGACAGAGTGCAGTGTTGGAAGAAAGAAACCAATATTCTGAAATGTTTCTAGTTGTCTCACTAATAATTCCCTATCCCCAGCAAAGTAACTGGAGAGAAACCTCATAGTTTTCAGGAATGAAGACACTAAGGTTGGGTTCAGCATGGTTTGGGGAGGTGAACAACAAGAAAACAATGTACACACAGGCAAGGGTAATTGTGTGTGTGTGTGAGAGAGAGAGAGAGGAGAGAAAGAGAGAGAGAGAGAGACGAGAGGGACATTTACCAGTTAACTCACTGAGATATATATGTCTCTTTTGGGACCACTCCAGAATGTGTTTTGGAACTTTATATGTAATACTCTTAGATTTTTTTTTTAAGATTTTATTTATTCATTCATGAGAGACAGAGAGAGAGGCAGAGACACAGGCAGAGGGAGATGCAGGCTCTCCTTGGATAGCCGGATACGGTACTCGATCAAGGGATTCCGGGATCACGCCCTAAGCCGAAGGCAGATGCTCAACCACTGAGCCACCCATGTGTTAATTATAGTTCTGTACCAATGATCATGGCAGCCACTTTGTTTTCTATTCTTAGATAGATTTTACAAGCTTTTTATTTTACTATTTTGTTCTAATTGTCTAAAATCACATTCAGGGGTTCCACCTGTTATTCTTCATGTGTATGAATACTTTGTCTATGCTTCCAGGTAAGTACACTATTTTCTCTTGTGATTGGTTACTAGAAATTTACCTTTATTTTCATTGCACAATTTGATTTGTGTGTAGCTAATTATTTAGGAAGCTGTAAAATCATGCAGACAGGAAGAAAGCTTAAGTTTAGCTTAAGGTCAGAATTAGCATTTTGGGGAAACCAGGACAGTTTCCAGTTTGGGTTATGTGATTTTTTTTGTGTTTGGTCTAGGAGTATATTCAAATTGTAGTCCCCTTTTGGGTCTTTATCCCTATATAGGAGATTTATGAGAAAAAGGTGAAGAAGAAAAGAACACTACTTGCCATTGATTATATACATTGAGGTAGTTCTCTTAAAGTTACAAGCTCAAAGAATGCAGTAGAGACAGACCAGAAGAATAACAGATGCAACTTCATGACTTAAAAGCTCAAATATCCAAAATTTTAGCTCCTGAAAAATAAGGAAGGTGAATATTAACAAAGCCAATTTCTACTCTTTGCAATTGTAAAATCAGCTACCATGTAAAACACCAAAATTTCAATTAAACCAGTATG
The DNA here is from genome assembly GCF_053574225.1 of Canis aureus. Lineage (NCBI taxonomy): Eukaryota > Metazoa > Chordata > Mammalia > Carnivora > Canidae > Canis > Canis aureus. The sequence goes on along the minus strand of NC_135611.1, from coordinate 7,715,635 downwards.
CAGATAAATCCTACCATGCTCAAATGGTCTCAATACAGGAACTTCTGTCAATAGAAAACAATCATTTCAATCAGTCCTTAATTTTTAATCTCTCACCTATTACTTTTACATGCTCATTTTTTCTTTATACTTGGTTTTATCTCAGCAATAAAATTAGGATAAGATCCCTGATAGTTGCTGATTTAGATAGGGAAAATGAGTCAAAAGTACATTTCCCTTAGGAAAAATGAAACAAAGATTTGGAAAGGATGTTTCCAGGTTTTGAATTTATAGGATAGGGATTATCCCAAATAATATTTGAAAATGAGTCTTTATGTTAGAATGTTTTTTAAACAGAACTAGCTGCATAAAATAGAAAGACTAATGTAAGGACATTTTGATTCTGTCCCTACATTTATCATTGTATCTGTGGAGAATGTTAGGCTTGTTAAAAACTAGGGTTGTGGGGATCCCTGGGTGGCGCAGCGGTTTGGCGCCTGCCTTTGGCCCAGGGCACGATCCTGGAGACCCGGGATCGAATCCCACATCAGGCTCCCAGTGCATGGAGCCTGCTTCTCCCTCTGCCTATGTCTCTGCTTCTCTCTCTCTCTCTCTCTGTGTGTGACTATCATAAATAAATAAAAAATTAAAAAAAAAAAAAACAAAGGTTTAAAAAAAAAAAAAAACTAGGGTTGTGGGGGCAGAATGGCTATGTTAACAGAAATATTGTTTTGAGAGCAATGAAGAGGTAAATGTTATAAGAATCTGAGATTATATTTTTGAGATATGGTAAAGGATGGGTGATGAAGTCAGAGAGCCTTGCCATCTTTGTCTGGACCTTGAAGATAGAACCTGAGTTGATTACAACTACATGTTTGGGAGACTCATGTGAGAAGTCTTTTGATATACATGTATCTGTTATGGACTGAATGTTGTATCCACCCAAGATCCATATTATCAGTATTAACAAACACTTTCATTCATTCCAGAGTCTGCTTATCACTTGAACTCCCACTGAAACCAAGCAATTTGGACATTTAAGTATTTTTTTTCCCATTCCTTTTGAAAAAATGTTAACTTTTAATGATTTGAAAAATCATTAATCTCAAGGCCATTGAGGAATAAAACAATATATAAAAGAAAATGCAATAGAAGAGAATCTAGGGAAATACAAATGAAAACCACACTGAGATATCAGTGCATACCTATCAATATCACTGAAAATTGGTGACAAGACGAAATGCTGAAGAGGATATTGAGAAACTAGAACTCACATGCATTGATGCTGGAAATGCAAAATGATGCAGCCACTCAAAAATAGCTTAGCAATATTTTAAAGTATACATTTACCATATGATCAGCAATTGCATTTAGGCACTTATTCCAAAGAAATTAAAATTTATATTCCTAAGAAACCTGTGCAAATGAATGTGGTTTCTCACAAAAGCCCCAAACTGGAAACAACCCAGACAGCCTTCAGTAGGAGAGTGTTTTAACAGTGCTGCATATATCCATGCCATGGAATACTCCTTAGCAGAAAAGAAGGAATTAAGTGTTGATAAATGCAACAACTGAAATGAATCTCCAGGGAAAAAGTTCTGAGTGAAAAAAAAAACTCAATAGTATATGATTTCATTTATTATGACATGCTTAAGATGAGAACATTAGAGAAATGGACACCAGATGAGTGGTTGCCAAAGCTAGGGACAGGGCTAAGGCTGGGGAGAAGAAGGTGAATGTGGCTATAAGAGAAGAACACTTGAGATTTTCTTTGGGCAGGGAGGCTCAAACTGTTCTGTATCTTGACGGCATCAATGTGAATACCCTAGTGTGATGTTGCACTATAGTTTTACAAGATACAACCCTTGAGGGAAACAAGGTAAAGCGTGTACAGAATCTATTATTTCTTACAAAGGCATGAATATACAATTATCTCAAAATAAAAGCCGCTTTGAAATGATAAAACAAGAGAAGCAATAAATAGAATTCTGTGCAAACATTCTTATTTTTAAAATATCGACAAGTTGTTTTTTATAAACATTCTTTGAAGATCAAACATATATAAGATTCTATTGCTTACTCCTCTCTCATCCTACCCTACTCCCCCAAAAAAGGGCACCATAATCTTTAATGCAAATCTATAGGATAAATGCAACTGTTCTAATGATAATGAATCTGTGTTCCAAACCACACCTCATGAACTCTAATTCCCCAGGTAAGGATCATGCCTCTCCACTGGAGGCCTCCTCCATATCTTTTGGGTCACCCTATCTCTTGACAACATTGATGCTTTTGGCACCTCATCTTTCTTTTTGTGGCCATTTGCTCCACTTGTCTCTAAAAGCTGCTTTCTTTCATCTTCTCAAGGAATAGTCACCCTGGGTGACTTTTTTTTTTTAAGGTAAAGCAATAGATAATTCTTTGAGTGGACTGGTCTCACAAGAGTACTGGTAATGTCACCAAAGCTCACTTTGTACATTTGGTTTTTAGGAATTGAAAGTAAGCTTTAAGTACTTCAGTGATGCAGCAGTATGATCTTTAAGCTTGAGTTTTATTTTTGGAATTTTTTAAAGACATGCTTTTCTACTGAGAATAGTTTGTGAAATTATGTCCTTCTACATAACTAGACCACCTTGGACCTCCACAAGTGGTAGGATTCTCTTGAAACTCTTCTGTTTCAGGATAAACTCTTTGACCTGTCACACACAAGAAAAGAGTACATTCAGCAAGGGCAAGGTTTCTTGTCTCTTGTTTAGTATTACCTGATATGTGGCAGGTGCTTGTGAAATATGTGGATGGCTGGATATATATGTATGAATTATATGCCAAACTCCAACTTCTGTGCTATAACCTGATTTCTGAAGCATTAGCCATTCCAGCTCCAGGCTTTCCTTAGTAAATTTGTGGTTTCTATGAGTTACACTGACATGTTTTTAGTTCAAAATGAAGCTATAAAGTCTTTATTAATAAAAACTTCTATTTGTATGCAATTACTGATAAACTATGGTACCAGCTATCAATAAACCATAATCTGTGATTAAAATCACATACTAGCTCACTAAAATTCACAATCATTATCAAAGCATATTTAATAAAGCAGAGATAAGTGCAAGTCACATAACTTGTTAGGATAATTGTATCTAGGTTGTGTTTCTTGCAGTTTTCACAGGTCTTTGAGTATATGTTATGCATATGCTATACTGCATCTTCTTTTTTAAATCTCCCTAAATCTCTCTAATTTTCAAGGAAGGACATGATTACAAGTACTTCCCATTTTACATGCGAACATTCAGAACTTGTTCAGGAAAGTTTTCTTAAATGGCAATCACAAGTATAAAAGCCACCAGGACAGAGTTTTTCTTGACATGGTGAATCCTGCTCATCACCCACAAGTACGCACATACGTATAAGCACAAACATACACCTATTATGCTTTCATATACCACCGAATGGAATGAAGCCTTGCAAAATGTTTAAATGATATGGCTGAGTGAGATTTGAATGGAGGTAAGAAAAATAATAATTTCAAATTCTGGATGCTATTACTCAATCTGTTGCTCAACAAAACACTTTGTTTTGTTGCATTTTCCCTTAGAAAAAATGTTGAGCCTCTTCAGAACATTAGGAAGAATCCTGTTCATCTGCCTTTCCACAATTTTAAGTCCTTAAAATACCAACCACCGAAGTGTATTCTGAAAGATGTGATTAATTTTTCTTTCTTTTTCTTTTTTTAATAAAGCTGTAAAAGCCGTGAGATTTAACATAGTAGTGAGCTAAATTATTAGAAATGATCTAAGTACGGCAAACAGGTGACATTTGTTACTCTCTGACTCTGGGCCACATATATTCTAACACAACAGTGCTATTTGATAGGCACGTTATCTTCCTTTTGTAGTTGAGAAATTTCAGGCATGGTAAGTTTAATAGAGCGCTGGTAAGTGAGTCACTCAGTTCAAACTCAGTCAGTCTTACTCAGGTGATAGCAGTCTTGGCTGGTGACTGCATTACAGGCATGGTACGCATGGCATAAAAATAGCCCCTTTTCATTCCCCTTGATGAAGAAGAGCAGATGGAATACTTTATGTTCCTTAGATATTGATGTAACTGCAAGCAGGAGCATTGGCTGTGAGTTCAGAAAGCAGGTGGTGGGAATGCAAGCTCCTGGAAGCTTATTTCTCACACAGACTTCTGAACTGATAGCTGTTCATGGTCTGCCTCTTGGTGCACAAACCTGCCCTGCTCAGGCACTGAATTTGTCTAGATTCCACAATAGGGTAGAGAGCAATATTGGTACTTACATGCGCTCTAGAGATTTCTGGTAGAAAAATTCAAAAGTAAAGTGAAAAATAAGCGTTAGTTTACTCAGGGATAGTCAGGTATGAATATCCAAACATCATAGATTTGGATACAAGGAAAACAACTTAGAGAATATTAATATTAATTTCTTGGAATTGAGTATAGATCAATGACCATGGGTCACTGGGCACCAGAAGGAAATCAGCTAGGATATCTCACTCTCTGTCCCTAATATCATACGATTTAAGAACATGCCTAGTGTTCTTAACTTGATGAGGTTTTGTAATAACTATTCTTCGGTGCTCATGATTTCAGGCTCAGGTTCTCTAAGAAAGGAAGATCTGTAGAGTTCTAGGAGTCCTTGAGGTCATTTAAGATATCATAGAAGTCAAAATTATTTTCCAAACAATAATAAAGTATTATTTGTCTCTTCCATTACTCTTCCTTGTGAGTATATACTTAAGGTTTCCAGAAACTACATGGCAGTGATATTGCAACAAATCAAATGGAGAAGCTGATTGGAGACTCTAGCTGACCTTAGAGGAATTTACCAAAATGTAAAATAATTACACAAACTCCAGTATGTATGTTTGGAAAATATGGCTATTTTTTTCATAAAAAAATATTACCTATGTTAACATATTCTTATTTATTGTTATTTTAGATTAAGTATTTTTAAATATCTCCATTTTAATTCTAATACAATAAATATTGATAAATATAAGACACACAAGGAGAAGCCCCCTTAGGGTCCTCAGTCAACTTTAAGAGTATAAAAGTGTCCTTAGAACTGCCAACACTTAGAAGACCTGACCAAGTTTTCTTAGAATAGTTGCTTTCTGCTTTTGTTTTATTTTTGGCACCATAGCCATGTTATTACTTCTGTGTGTTGAAACAGCTTAAAACAAGAGTGAATAATTGTAACTATTTTTGAGTATTTTTTCATCATTAAATACATATATTTATGTATAAAAACATGTTGAATATATACATGTATATGTATGTATGTTTTAGGAACTTCCCGTCTTTAACTGTCAGAAGACATCTAGCTGAATACAATTATAACTTATAAAACATATATAGCTTTCAAAGTCATCATATATATTTCAAGTTCCAAAATATGACTCTAGTGAGAAGCATATTTTGTCTAGATGAACATTAATCAGATCATTAATCAGAACATAAACCTACCTATATACATACTGACCGAAGCTGATACTGAGTAAAGGAACTTTGACAAAATTTGCAAGCATATATTTTTGAATTTTTAAAATTTTAATTATTTTTTAAAATAAGGACTTATAATGACTATTTCAAGAACTAATTTTCTGAAAGAAATGAGAACTAATTTTGATGACTATTTTTATGAGCATACGTAAATATAAAAACTTTGTGATTAGTTGAGTATCATACAGATTTGAACTTTTCCTATGCCTGCATATCTAAAGTGTTAGAGTTCTGGGGATAATGTTTGAATTCTATTTCAGGTATATAAAACATAACCTCAGGTCCTCATTGTGACATTCTTTTTTTTTTTTTAATTTTATTTATTTTGAGAGAGAAAGTGAGAGAAACAACATGAACAGGAGGAGGGATAGAGGAAGATGGAGAGAGAAATCCCATATAGACTCCTCTCTGAGCATGGAGCCCAATATGGGGCTCGGTCCTACAACCTTGAAATCATGACCTGCCCTGAATTCAAGAGTTGGATATTCAACTCACTGAACCACCAAGGTGCCCCATCCTTGTGGCATTCTTAACACATCATTTTACATTTTGTTTTTGAACATAAGCTGTCATAATTAACTTGATAAAGTCTTTTTTTGGGGCAGGGGGGAGTTAAGTATAAAGCAGGAGAACTCTCAAATTCCTTTTCCCTCAATATCACTGAATCCCCCAATTGATTATATCATTAGTAACAATTTAATGTGTAGTAGTTATAAACAAGAATTGCCTATATCACTTCATGAATGTATTTAAGTGGCTCATTGTATAAATGATGGTGAAATGTAAAATAATAGTAGAAAAAGATCACTATGGTTTGCGTGTTTGTTGAGGTCAATACCACCTGTATTGCTAATAAAAACAGATGCATACTTTGTAGTTCAAATATTTAGTATGATTGATAAACATTATTAGGAAAAATTATTAACTATTAGTATTACTATTAGGAAAAATATTTCCCAAACATCTCTATGCTTACTAGCAATATTTCTTTGATGTATAAAAGAAATAAAACAGTAATCTTTGTTGATACCTCACGCCAATAAATATAAGTATAATTCAGAAAATATATGATATATATATATATACTATTTATTAAAATTCAATTTTCCCACATAGTATAACACTCAGTGCTCGTCCCATCAAGTGCCCTCCTCAGTGCCTGTCATCCAGTTGCTCCAATTCCCCGCCCACCTCCCCTACCACAACTCTTTGTTTCCCAGAGTTAGGAGTCTTTCATGGTTTGTCTCCCTCTCTAATTTTTCCTGGTCAGTTTTCCTCCTTTCCCTTATAATCTTTTTCACTATTTCTTATATTCCACATATGAGCAAATCCATATAATGATTGTCCTTCTCCGATTGACTTATTTTACTCGGTGTAATACCCTCCAGTTCCATCCATGTTGAAGCAAATGGTGGGCATTTGTCCTCTCTGGTGGCTGAGCAATATTCCATTGTGTATATAGACCACATCTTCTTTATCCATTCATCTGTCAAAGGGCATCTTGGCTCCTTCCACAGTCTGGCTATTGTGGACATTGCTGCTATGAACATTGTGGTGCAGGTGTCCTGGTGTTTTACTGCATCAATATCTTTGGGGTAAATACCCAGTAGTGCAATTGCTGGGTCATAGGGTAGCTCTATTTTTAACTTCTTAAAGAACCTCCACGCTATGTTCCAGAGTGGCTGCACCAGTTCACATTCCCACCAACAGTGTAAGAGGGTTCCCCTTTCTCCACATCCTCTCCAACATTTGTTGTTTAATGTAAGTTATATTTCAGATAGAAAACTCCTTTTTTGTTGGCATTTTGAAATAACATATAATACCAGTTTGTCAAATTAGGTTCATAGGAATCAGATGACTTACTTAGTATAAAGCATCACTGATAATTTCATATATACAGGTCATCACAAGGAGCTTACCCAACCCAGAAAAAGGTCTCCAGATTTACCACTACTACTCCCACTATATCAAATCCTGGCCCACATTTAACACATAAAGTTTATAAATATTTTCACATGTGGAATCTTCAAGTAATGTACTTACTTCACTTATATGGAAAGAAAATATTTTCTCATGAAACAACACCATTTTAGACTTACATAGCTTACCTGATATTTTTGGGGAAGTTATTCCCCATAAATCTGTAATTTCCAGGTTTCTTTGATATAAAGCAGCCAAGACAGACCAGGTACATTCTATTCAGATCATCCCATTAATAAGGACTCTCCCACAAGAAATGCCATTGACTCATTGCCTGGTGGTCTATCATTAGCATGTTTAAAAAGAATAAGGCTGGGTTGCTTTTCTAAGGTGGTTGCTTTGGTAAAATAAAAGAATGGATTTTTGAAATGCTGCTAACCGCCCCCCCCCCCCCCCCCCTTATTTCTGTTCATTCTTAAATTGCTTAGGTTTTGGCCAAGTTATATTTACTTATAATTAAAGAATTTGATTCCAGATGTTTCCAAGTTTCTCAGATATGGTACACATTTTGATCTGAGTCATAAATATTTCACATAGAAATTCCCTTCTTTACATGATTGTGACCCAGATTTTGGAATTTTAGAGTTAAAAGAAATTTAAAGCCCAGAGACCTTAGACAATTTCCCAATGTTTTGCATATGTTCAGTGGAAATGCCTTCTTCACATTCAAGTCATAAGTCAGGATTATGTCCATTCCACTCCCATAAGTCAATTTGCTAAATCTTATTTGCAGGTTAATTATTTTCACATCAGTTTACATTATTTATTGCTACCATTTAGTTGCAACATTACTAAGTATTATATATTTTAGTAGAAAATTATGTATTATTTTATTGAAACATGAATTTATTGACAGAAAATTAAAGCAGAACATAAGTAGCACATACAATCATCTTGTAAAAAAAAGTAATGCTATAAAATAACTTTCTCATGATAGCACTTAAATTTAGTTTCAGATAACCATAAAATTTATTTTGAATCACTTCAAATATCTTTAATAAGATTTTTCATAAAGTACTGTGTTATTTTATAGATTATTATTCTTTATAGATAAAAAATGTGGAAGTATATAAATATTGCGTTACCTTTACTGACATGACTGGCAGTGAAATTTATCAATAAAATCCTGAGACGGGGCGCCTGGTTGGTTAAGTGACTGCCTTTGGCTCAGGTCATGATCTCAAGGTCCAGGGATTGAGCCCTTCATCTGGCTCCCCGCTCTGTGGGGAGTCTGCTTCTCCCTCTCCCCTCCACTTCCATTTTCCCTGTTTGTGCTCCCTCTGTCAAATAAATAAATAAAATCTTAAAAAAAAATCCTCGGACGTATTTGCCACTCCACTTCTTTTTCACTAGGAAAATTAACTCTATCTTTTAGAAACTGAATTAATCAACACTTTAATATAGATAATTAGAAATGTTTATAAATAGATTATGGCACTGACAAAGTGAGGTGAACATGCATTGATAAAAATAAACAAGATAAAGGAGTTAAAACTTTATATTTACAATGAAATATTTTATTTTTACAATTTTTATATTTACAATATTTGCAATTAAAAATTTTAAAAGATATCTCATGTGCCATTCCGACCAAAGTGGCTGCCAGTTATTCAAGAGAGAAGACATGAATTTTATGTCTGAAGGACTGCTTATTAAGATTTTGAGTAAAGCATTTTGTAAAGACATAAGTAGCAATCATCAAAGTAGATAATTGAAGTATTGTTAGTACAATGTGCCATCACAGATGTCAATCCTTTATTACTGTTTATAGAGGAATGTAGTGTTTTTAGAGTGAAAATAAAGAAAGAATGTTTCATGCATTCAACATGTAGCATTTTTCTGGATTAATATAATAAAATTCACTGTAGTTTAAACAGATTAAGATTAAAACACACTCAAACATTTTTTCTGTTCTCAAAAATCACCCTCTTCCAATATTTTAAGCATCCAAAGGGGGAATGGATAGAGATAAGATCTGAGAGCTCACTGAAAAAGAATGTTATTTGTTTTTTTTTTTTTTAAGATTGATTTATTTATTCATGAGAGACAGAGAGAGAGAGGCAGAGACACAGGCAGAGGGAGAAGCAGGCTCCATGCACAGGGAGCCCGATGCGGGACTCGATCCTGGGACTCCAGTATCGTGCCCTGGGCCAAAGGCAGGCACCAAACCACTGAACCACCCAGGGATCCCCAGAAAGAGTGTTATTTGTATTATGTCTTTGCTCTTATTGCAGTATGAAAATATTTTAAGGAAAAGTTCTTGGGCAGGGATTGGTCTGCCTGCCTTTCTGTTTCTCCTCTTCAAAACAGAGGGTATCCAAGTAGAGATATGCAGTTGTGTGTGTTAGTCCTCAGGTTTTGCTCATTGTGATAACCTTGTATTATGGTTTCATGTAGATGGCAGGATTTATACGCAAAAACTACATCCAAATGTCACATGACGTTCCATTGGAGAGGCTGCTCTCCGTTAATCCTTTCTTCATGTCCTTTGGATTAGATTACACACCTTAAGTGATAATGTGGCTGGGTGCCTATCTATATCGCCTGTAAGAGCATCATAGTCTCTTAGCCACTACTATATATCTCTGTAAGCTCCTGACCATTCCAAACTGGTTGTCATTCCAAATATGCCACCATATATGGTAATTACATCCACCCTGCCTCTGACAGTTAAATGTTGCCATCTGGCCTCTGCTCTACTGGGATCCATTAATCCTGTTGATAATAGACCATTTTGAAACATCATTTCCAACCATAAGTCCTAACCTATAGAAAATAATAGTCATTTGAATTAATCAATAATGACAATTTCCTTTTACAAGCATACTTTTTAGACAAGCTGAGAAAGTCGAGGGATTAAGACATTTAGACTTCTACTGAGATATCCCCATTTCAAGTAGAAGGACTACTCTTTTCTTGGGCCCTCACTTTGGCATGAAGGGATCTGCACAGCCTAAACATGTTGTCTTCTCTGAAATTCGACTGCTCATTCTATTGAGTACTGTGCCTGCTTTCTGCTCTGTCACTTCTCCAGCTGCAGGTGATGAGAGTCTCTTAAAATGTAGTCATAGGAGGCATCTGGGTGGCTCAGTCGGCTAAGTGTCTCATTCTTGATTTAGGCTCACGTCTTGATCTCAGAGCTGTGAGGTAGAGAGCAGGGGAGATAGCAGGGGAGCCTGCTTAAAATTCTCTCTCTCTCTACCCCTTCCCTCCTTTATCTCTCTCTTAAAAAAAATGTAGTCATGGATCCCTACATGTCTTGTATAGCTTACTTTAAGATGATGGTAATCTGTCTTGAAACTCATATCTACTCATTATAATGCATCAGAGACACTTATTAGCATCCACCACACAGTCCCACAATCCTTATAAATACCAAGTTGTTCATACCTCTCAAATGTCAAACATAAGGCTCAAGCCAATGGATCCCTTTCTACCCTTTCATGCCTCAATTTAGTGCAGCATAGATCTTCTTCAGGATAGGGCCAGGTGGGATATGCCACATCCACTAGGAATCACTCTACCACAGCCTGAAGCTGAGGGAGCTGCCCCATGGCTGCTCAGTCCGTTGAAATAGCTCTTCACCATGTAGACATCAGAGATGAATGCAGCACCCAGCTCAGAGTCCCTGACTCCCCACTCTTCTTAATTAGTTCTGTAGATTTTGTTGTAGTTTGTTAGAAGGGCCCTTTGATTAATCTCGAGATTTTAAATGATTGTACTTTACTAATTTTGATCAGTTAAGTAGGTTTTCTCTGGGGGGAGCTCTTTACCACCTTTCCAGAGCTCTGCTTCATCAGGTTGGCTTTGATCCTTTTTTACCAGTCCTGCATGCCATCATTCCCGCCAGGCTCCTGTGTGCTTTACTAACTCCTTGCCCCTACAAACTTCATTGGGGGATAACTTTGGGCCATTAGAGCCCCCTCACAGAGGATCAGAAGTGGCTAGAATTTTATGTTCATTTTCTCCTCCTATGGATGCTCTTAGCTAATGATTACCTAACTTGGAGTACAAACATCCTGCTCATTTGTCTCAAAGAAGAATGACTCCTAGGCCTTATTTACTCCTAGGCCTTCATATAGTGTCAGGCATATTTGGCTTCTCCCACTTCTCTATCCTGTTTCACATTCACTTGCTAGCATCTCCTGGGAGTACTTTTTAAATAAATTACACACACTCGAATTCTTGGCTCAGTATCTGCCTCTGAGAGGACCCAAAATACAAAAAAAATATATGTATTTTTATGGTATGCCTATGACTTTCCCAAAGCAGTACATGACAGAAAGCAAGTTCATAAAATAAATGGGCTGTGACAATAACAGGGACAGAACTCGGTATTAAAGTCTTAGTAAAGAAATTCACTTCAAGAGATAATAAGCAGGTAATGGAAATCATTAAATGATTCAACTGTGTGTTAAGTTTTGGTCTGTAGGAAATCCATTTTGTCCTGTAACAATGAAATGATAATTTGCTGTGATGATTTAAAGAGAGAATGGAGATCGGGGAGCCTTCCCACATATAACTGAATTCTGATGATTTGGTTTATGTGTTCCTGAATTGGCAAGTGAAGCAATGGGATTCAGGCAATGGGCCTCTATCATGAACCTTCCCCAGGACTTGAGAGTTGTCTCTTAGCAATAGAGGTAACATTTCCCCATATCCCAATTCCAGAAACAAGGTAGCATGTATTACACGTACCAGAGTTTCTGGATATTTAATAATCAGAAAGGGAGAGTGGTTCCTTTTAACTCCCATAAGTATTTATTTCTTTTCATTATTATCCAGTAAAACTTGATCCACTTTTGTGTGTGTGTCGTGTGTGTGGATGTAGTTCTAATGAAGGGCTCTGTAACGATACGTAGCATAGATTTTATAGCAAACAACTTCTGTTATGAAAAAGGACTTGAAAGAAATGCTAAATAAACTATGCTCAAGCTGTGATGGAGGAAGGGGCTGCACAGGGCAATTGCCAGTGGATCTGATGCAAATACTGTGTAACACAGGTCTTTTGGCCATGAGGTAGGTAGGGAAGTTCAGTGCAAATAGGACAACAGAGAAATTATCAAAGACTATAGGTTTTTGTGTCCTGTTAATTTTTCAAGTAATAAACTTTTCAGAAGTTATTCTTTGTCAGCAATAATCCTGAATTATATATACAATTGGATAGTAAAGGAGGAATACACCATTACTTTATTTTCAACAATGTGCACAAATAGGATGGTAACTCTGAAACTATTGTCAATGAAGACAGTAATTGAAGAGTCTAAAATTTGAGTAATTATACATGGAGCAATATGGGAGATCTCTGCTATTAAAACATCATGTCAGATTCAAATATTTATGGTGCATTCTTGCATGACTTTCCCCAGGTTTTGATTTTCCAAGAAGTTAACTTATAGGACCCCCTAGGATTATATTAATAAGTTTAATTAATATAATTCATCATTAACTCCCTAGTCAGTATGAGTTTCGACATATTTCTCCCTCATAATTACAAAGTTCCTGATTATGTGTGGGTTTGACCTAGTTTACAATTGCTTAGTATTAGAGGATCATGCCATTTTTGCTTGCACATCGCCCTTCTAACTTCCCTGGTGTTCATATCAGAATCTCCTGGGGAAGTCTCACTTATCCCAAACCACAACAGGCAGTGGCTGTCTCAGCAAATAGTTGACCTGACTTGCTCACTCATCTGTGGGTTCACCCACAGATCAATCACTAGGAAAGAATCTATTTCTTATCATTTGGAGTCACACTCTTCTCCATCCTGTTTTCTTGAAGTTTTGTCTTCCTTCTCTGATGTCTCATTTACTCTCTTTTCAATCTAAGCGAAGTACTCTTTCAGAGTCCCATAGAAACAGTTTCTCTTCAACCCATCCCTAAGATAACCTCCTTTGCATCTCAGGATGTGCCATCTGCTATTCTTTATTTACTGCAAGGTTATATAAGCAAGTGACAACTCAACATTAATTTCCATGCTGCATGAGTGAGCCGGAACATCACTGGAGGAGCAGTAAAAATAATGTGTTTGACAATGGGGAAAAGAGAAGGCTCTATATGAAATCGAGGTATAAAAATTTTTCCCAAGCTGACTCCACTTAGTGTTACATTAACTTCCTCATAAAAATAGTTTGTCATTAACCCCCCCATCACTATAATTGTGAATAATAGTTATAACATTCGATATTTAGGGTATATATACATATATGAATTAGTGTATGGATTTATGATTCAAGTAATTATTTTTTGTGAACTGTATACATTTCAACCAGACATTTAATATCAGTAATTCTTCATCCTTTTTATGTCCTTGTACTGTGTAAGTAATCTCATCACGTCTTGATAAAAGTAGGTACATAACTGGATGGGTCCAAAAAGCAATTGTAGTAAAGTTGCCATCTGGCTTCTGCACCTGAAATGAAGTTGGCAGATTTGGACATTGGTTTCTCTATTGCCATATATAAAACTTTTTCATCAAGTCTCATTATCCTTGAGCAGATGACACTGTTGGCCATTTCTTTTTAAATTTTTTTCTCCCCTGGTTTTCATAAAATTATTACTCCTGGTTCTTCTGTGTTACTGGTCATTTCTGGTTCTTTCTTCCTCTCCATCCTATTATTCTGATTTTACTTTACATTTTTATATTCCCTGGGATTCTCTATTCATGGCTCCTTTTCAGATTTTCTTTTTTTTGTAGAAAATATATTTTCAACTGGCTTATGCAAAAAGAGAATTTATTAGTTTAAGTAACAGAATAATCTAAGGGTAGGTTGAGTTTCACTTTGTTAATCAAAATATGTTACCAAGATGTACTTATGTTCTTTTTCCAGGATTGACTTGATTTTCCTCCTCCATGTATAAGATTCTTTTTTTTTTTTTTTTTTTTTTTAGAAAAAAATATGCTAGGAAGAATAGAACAGAGCCAAACTGTGAGCTTCCAAGTATAAACCTAAGGGAAAACTGCCTGGTGGCTCTCTATGAAGCCCCAGAGTAAATGTTCAGCCACAGGTTGGCTCTGATAATTCAAATTCCTGTCGAGAGGACCATAACAATGAGTGCAGGATGCTGACTAGTGTAGGTCACTGTTTGACAATGGCCATTTTGAGTAGGACAGTTCTTTGCACAGGAGTGTCTAAGCATTCGATGGCAGTTGGCATCCCTTACCCTAGGGAAATTATGCCAGTAGCATCCTTTCCTCTAAACACCCACACACTGCTGATTGTGTCTAGTGGACCAATAAAAAGGACCAGTCAGAATGGAAAACTGCTAGTTTAGACCAATTAGGGTCCATTTCTGAATGGGATAGAGTCTATCTGATCTGATATCATGAACTCAGAGTATAGGAGAATAGATTTCTGATAGAAAATTCATGTTTATTATTTAATGAGAAACTATAAATAAGAGTTGCTATGAATAGATGTCACTATGGGATTTATCGGTTTCCATACCTTATTTCTATGTAATATCACCTTTAAGATTTTAACATCAATATCAGGCTAATGGTCACCAAATCAATACAGCAAGATATGTCTTCTGAGATCCCAGCTATTACAGATAACATAAGCTCATCTGTAACTATAATCACTTGTAGGGTCTAATCCTGAATTTATCATTAACTCTTCACTTCAAATTTATTCTTCCATTTTAATTCACTTCCTACTAACTATCCCATGATTTTAGCACCTTCTGTACCCTCTTATATCAACTAAACACAAAGTCCTGTTGATTATGCTTCCTAAATGTTGTCTAACTCAGTCTTTATACTCAATCATTGCAATGCATTGAACTATCAAAAATGTATTTATTACTAGAAAAATGATTCATCTAACTCAATCTGGCATCTTTCTGTCCATCCACTATAAAATTACCAAAGTATTTTTATACTTAATATAAGTATTTCAACACATTTTGTTATTACTGATTCTTTACAGGAGTTGACAAACGTTATTAGCCTAAAGATTAAATCCATCGCGTGGCTTGTTTTGGTAAACAAAACTTTATTGGGACACAAGCTTCTACATTCATTTATACATTGTCTATGACTGTTTTCATTCTATAAGAACAGAGTTGAGTAGTTACCTATTACACCGAAAGTATGCTGACACTTGCCTTGTGAATAAAATCCCCGCCCATCAGTATGCCGGAAATACCCTGCAACATCTTGCTTCTGTTACGATCTCCTCAGCTACACATATCTTGAAAACTATTTCATTGTACTCTTTGATACAAGCTTTTACAAGTTCATTGAATGCAGTTGTGCTGTTTCACAAGCTTTTTACGTATCATGTGCTGTCTGCTCTATTTGACTTAATACACACTCTTCCTTCCAATCTTGTCCAACTATACTTTCACTTTATTCCTAAAAATTCATCTCAAACATAGTATCATTCAGGAAGCCTTTGTGATCCCAAGTGGATAGATTTAATTATTTTATTTCTACATCGCTTCTCCATCCTAGACTTTATTCTTTAATCAATTTTATGTTCTGTCTGAAGACCTGTTTTTTTTTTTTTTGCACATTGTGAATCTTTAAAATAGAGACTATGCCTTACTATATGTTTATCTTAACTTTCCAAGACATTCTTTTTAATGTATTGGGTTCTTAATAAATATTTGATGAATAAATAACTGAATACTTTTTTTTTCAAATTGTAGTTATCAAATAAATGCCATCTCTTACACAATGGTAGCTTAACAGGCTAATTCCATTTGCATACATCTCATTTTATACTACCTACAGAGTTCCATATGGTGCATGTCATTAATAAAAATGTTAATAAAAATGAATGTACCTCTAATATTGGTAATGTTAGCTCCTACTTAACGCACAGAATTAAGTTTGGGAGAAGGGTAAGGTGTTGATTATGATGAGTTAATGTCCTCGGTGTTATTCTTACAAAGCTGACAGCATTTTAGATATGTTCACTTGAGAAGTCCCATAGAAGTTTTCTTAGCAATATTAATCTTATTTAATTTAATAAAGTAGCAGTAAATGCTCATGATTTGTCTTTCTAATATTGATAATAATATTCTTCAACATAGTAAAAATAGTTTTTAAATGTGATATAATTTCCAGAATTGTTTGATTATGAAGTAGTAATCTCAGAGTTGTTGAGCAACTCTTTGGCAGCACCTGCTCTACTCCCACAAGTGCATCCCACTCCCCAGCTGCATCCAGGGTCAGGTATGGTTCACAAAGCCTTTCTTAACATAGGGGAGAAACAGTTTTGCAGCTTTACCCCTGCCATCTTGGGTAGCTTCTAATCAATATACTCACTCAGACAATAGGAAATTTTGTACTCATGGAGAATCTCCTTTTTTGTAGATTTGACCTGGGAAGAAGGAAGGCTCTTACATAAAGCAACTCCTCTTCCTCTGACACCCCTCTTGGACCAATCAACAAAAATGACTTTCTGACTTAATCGTATTCCATGTTTATTATTTTTCTTTGTAATTTCATTTGAAGATTGCAGAGAGACCCCAATTCCAATACTGTTATTTATGTTTCATCATCCTTTGGACAGAAGCATTCCTTAGTTTCCAGTCTTTGTTTTGCATGTTGACTATTATGTACAGTTATCTTGGGAATATGCCCCATATCTGTGGGATGTCAATATTAAATCTCCCAGATTTATGGCTCATCCTGTCATTGGATTTTTATTTCCTAAATGTTGCTTAAATAATTATTGAGATTTTGAGGCCAGTTGGCCCAATGTCAAACATACTTAAATAATATATTATTCTAATACCAGTCTAACCCAGTTAGTTCCCCCAGACTGAGTTTATAGAATGTCCAGCTAGATCACTACATATTCTCATTTATTACCAAGTCTTTTGGAGGTATCTCACAATACCTGTAAACCTAAGCCTAAGATTTGTCAAAAAATATGTGAAGTTACAACAAGGCAGTAAGGGAAAATAAAAACACAATGAGTAATAATTCAGTTTTTTTTTCCACAAAATATTCTTATCCTTGTAGAGAAAGTAGTTAAGGAAATGATTACCTATATTGCAAAGTCCAACTAATTGAGGGCTAAGTAGAACTACACATGAAATAGAGTATAAGTTTATACAAAAGTAATTATTACTTTCTGTTGATATCTGGTGAATATTTATCATAGACATTTGACTTACAATTTAGAGAATAAAATTAATTTTATGAATATGTATAATATTTGATATTGACAATTAATGGAAGGACACTGTTCTGAGGAAAGATATAGTAAAAAATCAACAGATATAAAAATAGAGTAACATATTTGACATATTGAGACATATATATGATAGAAATAGACCAACTCAGGATGGATTAAATGGAGAAAAATAGGTCTGGTGAAAGAGTGATTAATGCTGAGGCCATATATGGTAATAGATGCTTTAGGCTGAAGGTGGATATATTTTTTTCCAGAGTGAATTTTTACTTCACAGAAGCAAAGTAGGCCACAGACACTTGTAAGTTTTCTGGTTTGTCGAGTTAGCACAAAGGTCAGGTTGTGTGTATTATGAACATTTCTCTCTGGTGACCCTAGAAGTAGTCCTAAAAAAGGTTTGAGAAAAAAAAAGAAAGTCTAAGAAAATACTTAAGAATTATTTTACTTTTAACTTAAATAGTTCTGTATAGTCCATATATGAAGTATTAAGGGCTTATTTAGTATGCTGAAATTGAGAATAACAAAGTATATGTTTCTCTTTTTCAAAATCAGGCTTAGATGGACACTGATGACTCCATCTCCAACACATGTAGCAATTTTTCTTTTGTTACTTTCCCAGCTTTTCCCAAGTTCCACCAATGTATTAATGCCAGTCCCTTCAAGAACCAAACCAATGCTATTCCAAAGAGACACTTATTAAGTAGGCATATTTTATTAGGAAATCCACCACTAGCAAATAT
Organism: Canis aureus; assembly: GCF_053574225.1. Taxonomy (NCBI): domain Eukaryota; kingdom Metazoa; phylum Chordata; class Mammalia; order Carnivora; family Canidae; genus Canis; species Canis aureus. The sequence goes on along the minus strand of NC_135611.1, from coordinate 7,697,262 downwards.
CCATGTATAGGTATGATGCCACCTCAGGTATTTGTAGGTGAAACTTCAAACACTCTTCTCTGAAGCTGATGATTTCTGTCTTTCTGATATTTTTTCAGTCCCATGGAAAGCAAAAAAAAGGAGAGAGATATCTTTAATGTGCATTATGAGGTTGTGGATTGAGGTAGGCTGGGAGTTCCAAGTGTGTTCATTTTTGCTCCGGTGGAGGATGCAATAAATTCTACCATCGTCCCTGGTGATTCTTGCAAGACTCTTTAAGACTCTATTACTTCTAAGTATCACTCTGTAATCTGATGAACACCCCCCCCCAAAAAAAAAAAAATCCTAACTGATGTGAAGAGTGAATCCTGTCCTGACACTATCTCTTTAGCTGGGACTTTACTCTCAAAGTAAAGAGACATTTGCCTCAAGTTTAACACATAGAACTACTCAGGCTGAATTTTATTAATATATAAAAATTAGTTCCTCAAATTTCTACAATGAGCCGACTTCAATTTTCCTCATACTTTTTTTTTTTTCTCAGTGAGCAGGTGTCTTAATGTAAATCTGTAATTTATTCAAACATCATATCAGTGTATTAGAACTCTACAAATAATCCAGTAGTTTCTTCCTACTGGAAGTGTGGTCCTTTGGGAGGTATCACTTATTTTCTAAAAAAAAAAAAAAAAATAGCTTTGCTTCTACGCAGGTACTCAGTATCACAGATCCTCTAAGTTTTAAATAATTGTGAATTTTGCTGTATTTGTATGTGCTAGAATACATCAAATGTGTATTTCCTACTGGTTGTGCCATCCCTTATAGAAGCCAGTGGAAAGGTGTGAGGATTGGCATTATTTTGATGAGGTGCCCTGGAGTCCATGCTACTGAGCAGAACATTGACTATTTTACTTGGGGCAATTTATATGAATTACCTTCTAACAATGTTTCACTCATAATCTATAAAAATCTGTAAAGGTTTACAATATGTATGTGTATTGTATGAGAATATGATTACTTCAAAATAAAAATAAGATCTTTTGAGGATAAATTAAAAGTAGCTTCTCTAGAAATAGTTCCATCACTACTTGGTGCCATTTTAAAATTTTCAATCATTTAGGAAATTTACCAAGCACATACCATGTACCTGATATTATTGTGGAGTCTAGGTTAACAGTGAAAAGACAGGCCAAACTTACTTTCCAGCTTACTTTACAGCTTATGGAACTCAAATACTCAGAGACTGGTTGCAATTTTAGGGAGAAATGTAGAATTTTCTTATAGCCACTTCTCACTATTTTCCAAACTTTTGAAATACAGTATTGAAATAGAATCATATATATATATATATATATATATATATATATATATATATATGACGAAATAATGCTGCTGATATATTGCTAAAACAGAGACCAAAATGATACCTAGTTATACGAAGACACATTGTTAGTGTTGGTGGCAGCTATTAATATAAAGTTGATTAAATCTATTTTGTTAGATCATGAGTTTAGATTAAAAGCACAGTTTAAGGAAATGATTTCAGTTATAGAAATATATTTTAGAAGTATTCAGCTACAAAGTAGCAATTTTTTTAAATATAGCCAATATAAATATGGGCATATGGTATGAGCAAAATGAATTCAAATGAGTACTATTGAAATCCAAAAATATATTTATTATAGTGAAAAGTGGCATATTTAAATAGTTGATACTATCTGAAAAGAACTGTGAATAAAAGTTGTGCTTCTAGTTAGGTAATAATATTGATGACTGGTAGCAGTTTAATTCGTGTAATAAGTAATGAGCATATTGCATTGCAAAATATGTTTTTGCATTCCATGGAAGCTGAATTAAGCAGCGCTGTGAATATTGGTCCCTATTGGAATAAGCAGTTTCTTCTTCTTTTCTTTTTTTTCTTTCTTTCTTTCTTTCTTTCTTTCTTTCTTTCTTTCTTTCTTTCTTTCTTTTTCTTTCTCTCTCTCTTTCTCTCTTTCTTTCTCTCTTTCTTTCTCTCTTTCTTTCTTTCTTTCTTTCTTTCTTTCTTTCTTTCTTTCTTCTTTCTTTCTTTCTTTCTTTCTTTCTTTCTTTCTTTCTTTCTTCTTTCTTTCTTCTTCTTTTTCTTCCTTTGAATAAGCAGTTTATATTCTGGATCTTTCATGAAGTGGCTATCCTCTAGAAAAACAAAGATTTATGGGAATTATTTAAAAGAAAGATTCTATGTAAGGCCTACTTAAATTGGAAAGAAAAATAGGACAGATAACTACACTAATTCTACTTCTTACTTTACTTTTGCATGTGTTGCTAAACAAATCACGTAATCTTGTTGCATTCCAGTGGGTTAAGTTCTCTTTGCATCCTAGTGGTTTGGAGGGTTTTGATAAAAGAAAATAGGAGATTTTTGTGGGTGGGTTTGGGGCACAGGCCTTAAGGTGTATGACCAGAGTAGCCTCAACAGGAAGTTGGAATTGGAACAAAGGCCTGATAAAGGTATGAATGAATGTCAACAGTTTTTGTAAACAATCTAAACTAGAAATAAGTGATTAGGGTCAACATTTGGTCAAGATAGAAAAGGATGTGGATAAGAAGCAAGTGGGAACATGGGAGATAGAATAGATCAAGATGGAGAGTCGGATCATGTGGAGCAAGCTCTTTGGACCACACCTTGTGTGAAGATCTAGGAAGTGCTCATCACAATCTTTTATCAAGAACATTTGTGTCCCTGAGTGTCACAACTTTTGAAATTCCACCATTTAACAGGCATTATTTTGGTTTCTGAAGCATTTAGTTCTTTAAAAAAGAAAATTCAATGAGAATCCCAGGCTAGCCAGTTAACCATTCCATTCCACGACCTAAACTCTATGTGCCTGTTTGTGGCCCCAAGAATAGGACTCTTGAGCAGTGTACAGCCCCTCCTTTGATGAAGAGGCTTGTGCTCTCCCCTTCACGGAGAGGTTCAAGCTTCTTAATGTGTTCACTGAATGTAACAACCCTCACCACACATCTATAAAACAAAGAACAAAAAAATTCAGAGGCTGGTATTGTACTGGTCAGGCACTGTACAGAACAATAGTCTCTGATTATGTCAGCTTAAAATGTATTATTTTCATTTTGACATTTCTGTTGAACGGTTTTACCATTTCTGGAGAACTAAAAGCCTGCCAATCAAAATGTAAGATAATTAATTGGCTATCCCTAGAATTTGTTCAAAGACAGTTCCAGGTTTTGTGAGGCCTGAAGCTTATGCAGTGTGGGCAATAATCTTTTAAAAATGCATACAACATTACTAAAACTAAATTAGGTACAAGGCCCTGGAAGGAGCCCATGCAATTGGAAGGCCCTGAAGCTTAATCTTCATTAGCTTCACAGTAAATCTGCCTTTGTATATAATATAATTGCTCCTCACTTATTAACAAGCATGGAAGGAATGGTGAAATCAGCAAGTGGCTGGCCTTGGAGCTGCAAGAAAAGTCAACGATTGGTGTTGCCATTGGCTTGATGATTGCTTTCACAGACTGAGACTGAGGACATTTTCACTAAAATATCATCTGAAGAGCAGAAACAGCCTAGTGAACAACGGATCTCAACACTTTTTAATTTGCACTCCCTACTGTCTCTGCATTGTGTGTCTTTTATTTTTAAAGGTCCACTCTTACTGGTATACAACACAGGCCAGGTCTAATTTTAATAGTTCAAAATGGAGGTGGCAGACTTTTTGTGTCTACATGTATTATGCAAGTATTTTAAACAGACCTTTATATACTACTACATAACTTACTCAACTATTAATTATTTATATCTCTGTTATGAATTTAATTGCATCCTCCGAGAAGATATGTTGAAGTAGGAACCCCCAGAAACTCAGAGTGTGATCTTATTTGGAAATAGGGTTGTTGCAGATATAATGAGTTAAATTAGTATGTGGTCATAGATGAGTAGGGTGGGCTTTTCATTCAGTATGATTGATATACTTGTAAGAAGAGTAGAGACACAGATCCACAGAGGCATTTGGTGTCTACCAAATGATGATGAAGGCAGCAATAGGAGCACCGCAACTGCAAGGCAAGGAACTCCAAGGATTATGGATGAGACAAACCACTAGGAGCTGGGAAGAGGCAAGGAAGGTTCCCCCCTAGAGGAGTGTCAGATGCAGCGCAGCAATCTTGACAACTTGATTTCAGACTTCTAGCTCCAAGAACTGTGAAAAAATGAATGCATTGTTTTAAGCCAGCTAGTTTGTAGTTCTTTGTTAGGACAGCCCTCCAATACCTGAATATGGTAACCAATGCCCATTGTGGGGTCTAGGTGCTGGGGCATAGAGCAAAGAATAAGATAACATACTCCCTGTCATGCAGTTTAACTGTTGAGGAGTGTTGACTCTCAACATTGTCCATCATCTATCTGTATGTAACAAATGTAGTAAAAGGGGAAATCAGTTCTTTAGATTTCAGTTGCTTTTCTAAGTGTCTAACACACAGGTATTTCTGATTTAGATAAAATTATATATGTTATATATACAACATTTGTATTAGAAACATATTTTACTATATATTTATTTAATTCATACTACATAAAATCGTCTTGTAAACCAGAAAACACCTTAAATCATGGTCAAAAGGTAGTACTGTACAGTTAAAGTACTAGATTAGACTAGGTGCTTTTGACAGCATGTGACAGTATTTATTAAGCTTAAAAGAGAGAAGAAATGATAGAAGGCTTGAGTAGCTGGCTCCATGGAGGGCGATTATTTCAGGAAAACTATGTGTGGCCTGTTGGTAAAGAATCCTATACAATACCTGACACAGAGTAAAATTAATGGCTAGAACAATAGAAGAATACTTCACAGAAGGAGTAAGAAATCTTGGGCAAAGAAAAAAAATCATTAAAAGGCATAAAGCATTGGATTCTCCATTTGCATTGAATCATGGCTCTCCTGCTTACTACTAGATCTTAGGCACTTAGTTTTGTGAATTGCCTTCTGAAGTGCATTGTTTTCAAACCTTTAGGTAACCATTTTGAGGAGTTATTTATGAAGATTGATTCAGGTAATATATGTAAAAACACATTATTTCTTGAGACCAGGTAATCAAATTGTTATTTGTCTTGCCAAGTGGAATAATGCTCCTCCCCGATCCGCCATGTTATGCACATGTGTGCATGCACGCAAAACAATGTTCACCTCCTAATCCCAGGAACCTGTGACTATATTAGTTTATATGGTGAAAGGGAATTAAGGTAACAGATGGAATTAAGGTTGCTAATCAGCTGACCTTAAAATAGGGAGAGTATCTTGGGCTATCCAGGTATGCCTGATATAATCCCAAGTCTCTTTAAAAGTGAAAGAGGAAAGTACAAGAATCAGTTAGGTGGTTTGATATGAGAAAGACTTGACCCCACAGACCAAGGATAAGGGAAACTGGAAAGCCAGGAAAACATATTCCAAAAAGCAATGCATCCTGACTGCCAATTATTTAATTTTGTGAAGCGGATTTTGGTCTAAGCCATTAAGTATGTAGTAATTTGTTACAGCAGCAATTGGAAACTAATACAGTTATTATAATCTCACTGAGAAATATAGGACACTCCCCTAGGACAAGGAAAAGTAATGGGGATATAAAATCACATTTCTTATAGTTAGAAGACTCTTCCACCAGATATCCACATGCTCACTCCCTCACTTAATTTGTTTCTCTTTCAAATGTCATACCTCCAGTGGTTACTTCTTTTTTCACCCTAAGAAATCTCTGATGCAACTTTTTACCGTTTTTACAGATAATTTTTCTTTTCGTTACACTTGTCTTCTATCATCCCCATTAGAATATAGTTCCATGAAGGCAGTAACTATCTTTGTTACATCATGTACACTAGAAGAACACTCCTAACATATACTTGTTAAATGAATTAATTTTATCAAAAGAGAAGGAAGGTTACCTCTTGGGCGGGTAATCAACACTATCTGATATTGTGCTTTATTAAAACACTCAGTTGTCAATGTTAGGTCAATGAAAGGATGCTCACTAAGTTTTTTTTAAAGGTTGTTTATTTATTTATTAAAGAATACACACAGGGGGATGGACAGAGGGAGAGGGAGAGAGAAACTCATGCTGACTTGGCCCTGAGCACAGAGCCTGAAGTAGGACTTGATCCCAGGACCCCAAGATCATGACCTGAGCCAAAATCAAAAGTTGGCCACTTAACCAAGGGAGCCACCAAGGTGCCCCTTCTCAGGAAGATTTTTACATTTAATTTCAATAATATTCTAAAAGACTTATATTAAAGGGTAAAGCAAATTCATTTTGTAATACCTAATGGACAGATTTTACACATTATTCTTTTTTTTAAGATTTTATTTATTCATCAGAGAGAGAGAGAGAAGCGCAGACAGAGGCAGAGGGAGAAGCAGGCTCCATGCAGGGAGCCGGACATGGGACTCGATCCCAGATCTCCAGGATCAGGCCCTAGGCTGAAGGTGGCGCTAAACCACTGAGCCATCAGGGCTGCCCAGATTGTACAGATTAGAAACACATGAATAAAGCATTTACAAATTGGAATATAGAAGTAAAAAATTACCTGAAATATAGACTAGATGTCAGAGATTGAAGATATTTTTAAAAATTAAGAGACATAAGAGATAGAACCAACCAACATGCCTGACATATTGCAAATAAACCGTGATTAAAAACACACACCCTCCCACATTCTTGGTAATAATTCTTGGTAACTCTTATTTCCCTGCTGCATGTTCAATTTCTTACATATATTAGGCCTCCAAAATGCAGCAATTATTTGCACAGCATATAATCATAAAAATATGCCTAAAATAGGTTAACCTACATATACATTATGTTTTTGCTTCTTTCTTTTAACTTTTTGTTTTGTTTATTTTTATTCCAATAAGAAAGTAGAGAGGACATGAGAACATGTTCCTGCAGATAATTATTATATGTTTTGGGATAACATTTTCTAATTACTACAGAAAACTAAATATATGTTTTTATAGACAAGATAGCCATATTTTAACCTGGTAAGAGTTAATGTCAAAAAAAGTTACATTGTTTTAATTAATAACATTGTTTTCTAGGATTAATATTGTCACTTGGACATGATAATTCTCTCCTTAAAATGTCCGTATATCATATCTATTATCCCAACTATTATCAAAGCAAATTGTAGCTTTCATTTTTATGACACTGAACACTGAGCTCCTTGATGTAACTTAACATTCAATAAAATCCTTTTGTTCTATCTTCTATTTTACTTTATTTATTACTATGATCAAGATAAAAATAAAGGTCTTCTATCTCTCGTACTCAAAATAAGGAAGGTTTGATGCTGTCTTTTTCCTCATGGCTTCCCCCAAATTGCAGGTAACAGCACTGATAAGCACTGTCATTTAAAATAGACACTTAGCCTGAAGGGTTAAAGTAAGAAAGCAGGATTGCTATTAATTGGTAATGGAACAATTAACCTGTTTGAACAAAATATCAAGGTAAAAAGCAAGAATAGTTCAGAAAAACAACTGTAATCATGCTTCGTCCTACTTTCAGAATCATTCAGTCCATTTTCACTGGTTATTTAGTCATCAAAAAGCAGTATGTCAGGTACTAGGCCTACAAATATAAGGATAAACGTCAACTGGACAATTAAAGTTCAAAAAGCAATGGTGAGAGTCTGAAAATGATTTTATAGCCACCACCTACAGACTCATGCCATTGGATCTGGGGTTCTTTTATGTTATGACATCCTGAGAAATCTCATACCATTGCCTCTCATCCTTTGGACCATGCCAGAGTTAACATATCTCCAAAGTATGTATCTTACAGAAATGACAAAATTAAAATGCAAAGTAAGATGGCTAGCTGTAAACTCTCCAAGTGATGCATCATTTGCAAAGAAACACCATTTTTTCCTAGCTATTATCTTAAGCCAGAGGTACATGCACTCAAGGATTAATTCAGCAATGGTTGAACATATCCTTATATTTTCAAATTCTTAACACTGGAAAGCAACTAATCACTTGTGTACAGACTATAACAATCAACTCATAATCTGTCATTTATCTTGTGACTGGATTAAGAGCCTGGAATCAAGGCTGAATGGTGATTCCTTTCAAAATTCACTCTGAGACCCAGAACAACTCTTTTTCCCAAAAACCCACTAACAAGAAAAAAAAATGTGCATGTAGAACACGATTGTGTTACATTACCCTTTTAGGTAAAAGGACATTTGATTGGAGTCTGTGCACATGTGTGGGTATGGGCTATATTATTCTAAACTCTGAGTACAATCCTCAAATCCTTTTTGGTTGGTTCTATTTTTTTTTTTTTAATTAAAAGAGTAATTTAACCAAATAACATTTCTTGAAGAAGTGCAGCACTAGGCAAAGCAACCTCATTCTGATGGATTGAGATTTAGTGATTTCCAAAACACTTTGGGACATTAAATTGTTTTGCTTTCTTGACATACTGCAAGTGAACCTCACTTTAAATAAATTTATTATTCTTGATAATTATGATAACCCTATTAAAATATCCAATTATTTATAGTAATAAAAATGTTATAAATGCATACATAGTACATAAGCATAAAATATATATGAAATATGAAATATATCAACCTATGTGTTGTCCCTTTTGTTTTCTTATACTGATTTTGTTAATTTTTATTTCTCTAATTTTTTTTATTGCAGTCATTGTGCTTTGCTTTTTTCTCCTTAAATTGAAGTTGGCATATTCTATATGTGTATAATTGAAAAACAACCACGTTTATGTAAAAATACCTCATTTTTTTAAAAAGATAGAAGCTGACTGGCATTGTCAACTTGTTTGACCAAAGGATATTTATCAGACAGCATTTAGTCTTAAAAACAAACAAACAAGCAAACAAACAAACAAAAAACCCCACAAAACTAGTATTAAACTTATGGTTGCCATATTACCTCTTAATTCCACTGTATTTACTTACATCAATATTTACATATTGAGGCGCCTCGGTGGCTCAGCAGTTGAGCATCTGCCTTTGGTTCAGGTTGTGATCCTGGAGTCCTGGGATTGAGTCCTGCATCAGGCTTCCTGCATGGAGCCTGCTTCTCCCTCTGCCTGTGTCTCTGCCTCTCTCTCTCTCTCTCTGTGTCTCTCATGAATAAATAAAATCTAAAAAAAAAAAAAAAAAAAAACTTATATATTAAACATGCTCAGTGTATAAAGGTTTAATGTTCTGTATTTCTCCACTTAACACATGAATTATAAAAATAGACATGCCTTTAGCTTTTAAGTCTTGTCATATGTTACTGCTATTATTCACTTGTGTTTGGTGCTATTTACACTCTCTTCATCTTACGTTTGTCTTTATGATAATGAGTAAGCAAAAACCAAATTGTATTATAAATGTAGATGGAATAAATTCAAGAGTAAATTATCTAGAATAGTATTACAAGAAGTATTTCATTTATATCATAAAAGTGGGCATTTTGTATTTATTGCCACTTTCCATTTTTGATAAGCAAACAAAGCCTACTTATCAAAATGTGACTTTCACAGGAATTCTTTCTCTGTACCATGGTTATATGATGGTTTTCTTTATCTTCTGTTTACAACATTATTTTGGATTGAGGAATCAGCCATCAAGATTGAAATGACAAACTGATTGATGGTGATCAAGGCAGAATAGAATCTCACTTGCTCTTTCATGGCTTACATGGCCACTTCTTTACTAATATCAGCCAAATTTAGTTATGTCCAAAAAATCAGCAAATAGGATTTGAAGCAAAAGCAGGAAGAGGAAAGACAGATTAAGAATGTGCCATATTTGCTCTGGCACCTAGGGACACTAACTAGTTTGGTGAGTTTATCCATGCTCAATCACCATGACATAGAACAAGGAGTAGATTCTCTGCACCAGGTGCTAATTCAAATTCAGGTTCTGGAAGACATGCAATCGACAAGCAGTACAACTTGTGAAACAACCTACCATTCAGCAAGTAATATTAAGACAGTCAGATACAATGTGTAATAGGTGAGGGTAGTTTTTTAATCCCTGGAACCTTGAGAAAAGTTGTAAGAAAAAAAGAAAAGAATACTCACTACCAGTTTAATTTTGCTAATGTTCCACTTGAGCTTCCCTTGCCAAATGTATTCCAGTAAAAAGTACTGTATTCATGTGAATTGTCTCCGTGAGATTAAACACTTATTTAGCTGTTTAGTATATCGGTAAATTATTTTCAAAAATTTTTTAAAAATATTTTATTTATTTATTCATGAGAAACACACACACACACACAGAGGCAGAGACACAGGTAGAGGGAGAAGCAGGCTCCATGTAGGGAGCCCGACGTGGGGACTCGATCCTGCGTCTCCAGGATCACGCCCTGGGCTGAAGGCAGCGCTAAACCGCTGAGCCACCGGGACTGCCCTATTTTCAAATTTTTTGGTAAATGATATCAAGCAGTCTTCACAAAGAAGGTGGACATTTATTGTGATGCCAAGAATGTTCAAATATTTTTATTATTTATTTTTTAATTTTTTAAAGATGTTATGTATTTACTCCTGAGAGACACAGGGAGAGGGAGCCTGATGCAGGGCTGGATCCTGGGACTCCAGAGTCACACCCTGGGTGGAAGGCAGACGCTAAACCTCTGAGCCACCCAGGGATCCCCGTTCAAAGGTTTTTAAATGAAATTTATTTTTAACATTTTTTGAGTATACTTGACATACAAGGTTGCATCAGTTTCAAGTGTACAAGGTTGTGATTTGACAGGTATACATCATGCTATGTTCACCATAAGGGTAGCCTCCTTCTGTCACTATATAACACTATTACAATGTCATGGACCATATTTCTGGTGCTGTGCCCTTTATTCTGCTGACCTATGCATTCCATAACTGGCAGTCTGTATTTCCTACTCTCTTTCAACCATTTCCCTCTTGGATTCATCAATTCTCTGTATTTATAGGTTTGATTCTGCAAAGACTTCTGAAATAGTAGTTTTACTCTGTGTTCTTTAATTACCTTAATAATTTTCCTAGAATGGGGGACCCCTGGGTGGCGCAGCGGTTTGGCGCCTGCCTTTGGCCCAGGGCGCGATCCTGGAGACCCGGGATCGAATCCCACATCGGGCTCCCGGTGCATGGAGCCTGCTTCTCCCTCTGCCTGTGTCTCTGCCTCTCTCTCTCTCTGTGTGACTATCATAAATAAATAAAAAAAAAATTAAAAAAAAAAATAATTTTCCTAGAATGAAAAAAACATTTTTAATGTGAAGCTAGAATCTTTTTAGTAATAAATTTTAAATGGGTAACTATTTAAAAATTTGTTTTCACACAATATCAAAACCTTGGTTTAGTAATTCAGCTATTGGTTTTATAGGTCCATTAAACAGAACTTACAATTAGATCAATTAAAAAACTTAAAATACAACCTATATCATAATCCTAAACACATACAATTAAGCACATAGAAAAAAAAGGGAAACAGTTTGTAATCTCTTTATATGAAGATTGGTATGTTAACATATTAACATACATTGAAATCATATACTCAGATGAGTAAGTAGATTTCTATATACACTTTACTTAATCTATATATACATATATATGAAGAAGATGATATAATCTTTAAATCTCGGCAGTGGTACATTTTCATTGATTTCTGTACTTTTTCTGTAAACTTGAAAAACACCGTTATGAAACAGTTTTTTTAAAGTGTCAGAAACAATGACTAACATGTTCTCAGAAGTTCTGTTCCTTATTTCATGTTTATTTTGTTTGCCAAGAAGAGATTATCTAGCACTGCATAAAAGGATGGAGCAGAAGCTAAGAATTCAGGTGACAAGGCATATTTGCAGACCAGGCAGGATGCTCAAGTCTATGAAACTTGGTCACAGCAGGCTCTTCATTAGCAAAGGGATTTTCCAGGGGCTGTTTTAGTAAGCTAGTAGCTTCCTTTTCATTGCTCTTCAATTAATCCAAATTTTACAACTGAAAGTATAAACTTAAAGAGAAATTTTATGACGAAGACTTATAAAATCATCTTCAAAAAATTAGGAATTGAGAAACCTGCACTTACTGTAATTGAAATAACTAGTGAGCTAAAAAATAGTTTTTCATTTACATTTTTATGTGTAATAAAATTCATATTTTAATTGTTGCAACCTCCTATATATGAAATTTGTAACCATCTTCTGAAGTATATATTATTGAGGGATCAGACTTTTGTGTATATAAAGGTATGGGAAATACTAAAACCAAATCAGGGGGGATCCCTGGGTGGCTCAGCAGTTCAGCGCCTGCCTTTGGCCCAGGGCGTGATCCTGGAGACCCGGGATCAAGTCCCATGTCCGGCTCCCTGCATGGAGCCTGCTTCTCCCTCTGCTTATGTCTCCGCCTCTCTCTCTCTCTCTCTCGCTCTCTCGCTCTCTCTCTCTCTCGTATAAATAAATAAAATTTAAAAAAAAAATAAAGGCTAAAACCAAACCAGGGAAATAAATGTGAGCCCACCAACATAATTCTTTGATTTTTATATTCATTTTTGTTCTTAAATTTTTGTGTATTATACTGTTTTGTAATCATTTTGAAAAGACTACTTTCTTGGTTTTAGACAGGTGCCTTCATTGATATGAAATCTGAGTTAAGTAATCATATAAAACAACAGTTACATTTGGGGCATGATGGGCAAGACACCACAGCACATATTTTCCAAATTAGTTGTCTCAGGAAAACGTCCGTTGAGAACAATGCATGTGTTAAATGGTATCCTTTGGACTATCACACCTATATCCCAATCTTTCAATCTCTTAAAAATAACCTATCTTGTGTATTGCTGAAGTGTGGTAAATTATATTTTAAATGGGATTAGATATACTGGATAGGCATTTAGAGGAAAGTTTTGTTCCTATCAGAATTTTTATTTTATATATTTTATTTTTATATATATTTTATGTTTTACTACATTTTATTTTATATTTATAAAATAAATATAAAGTATATTTATCTACTTTATACTTTATATTTGTTTAAATATAAATATACTTATTAACTCATTTTATATAAATATGTTTTATTTAAAAAACATGAAATATATACTTTATATTTTAAAATGTATATTTTATTTTATATTCCTGAAAATTTGAGCATTTAATATCACAAAAATAGTGTATGGGGGAAAAGACACAGAATATTTTAGTCTATTCTCTTAATTTAGGAAGTTTCTATATTATAACCATATGCGCTATATTATGTTCAGATATTTCACCAGAAGTTATACTTCAAGTGGAAAGAAGTCACAGAAATTTTCCTATTATTCCTCCAGGTTCTCAAGAGATGACTGTGGAACATGTATATTTGCTTGTAACAATTATAAAGTGATTGTTTTGTAAATTACTATGGTCCATGATATAAGATATTACATATTTCATCACTGCGTTTCTAGAAATACAGTTCTTCTCTTTTGATTCCTTCATCAGAAAAACAATCTCAGGGGGAAAAAAAAAAACTTACTAAAAAACAATCTCGGAAATCTAGGTTTCCTTTGGCAGAAAAGATACACAGTTTAAATTACTATTTGTGGGGATCCCTGGGTGGCGCAGCGGTTTAGCGCCTGCCTTTGGCCCAGGGCGCGATCCTGGAGACCCGGGATCGAATCCCACGTCGGGCTCCCGGTGCATGGAGCCTGCTTCTCCCTCTGCCTGGGTCTCTGCCTCTCTCTCTCTCTGTGTGACTATCATAAATAAAAATAATAAAAATAAAAAAAATATTATTTGTGTTCTGGGTTTATTAACTTCCAACCCTGGGAACAAGGAGCAAACAGAGCAACATCAAAGAAATGCCTTGCTATTTGAGCATGCAGGTATCACTGGACGTCAAGGACGTGTACTGCCGAACACAATAAAGAGGGAACCAGGGGGGATACTCAGGTTTGCTTCTCAAAATATAAGTCACACAAGTAGAATGCTTCAAGGCCTTTTTAGTAAAACACCATTTGATTTCTCATGAGAATTTGTTGCCAGAGAAGCAGCTCTTAATTAAGAATATAAATAATAACATCCACATCAGGAGGGCTGTGAAATAATCGGCAGTGTCAAAATATTAACGTCTTACTTTTTTTTTCCTTCACACACACCCCCCTACCCCCGTTGGCTTTCACATCTTCATCCCTGTGTTGTGAGTTAAGCTACTACTGAAACTTTCCATGCTTTCTGGGTCTGGTGCTGGTCAAAATTAAACTAAACGTTTACTTCCAGAATCATCACCTGTGACTCTATTAAGGTATGGCGAGCCTTTTACTCTGTAAATTCCCAGATTTAATTTATAAATGAATACACCTGAAAAAATTTTTTTTCTTTTTAACACTGAGTTATGCTGGCTATTCACAGAAGAGGCTTTAGCTGCTCTTGTTGTAATGACTTGAGTATCATCTTCTCTCTTCTCTCGTCTACATCCTAATGTAGATGAGTGGCAGATGAGACCACGGCCTGAGACTAGGAGATCTTGCCCAGCTTTGACTGAGGTCTTTGGAGCAGCCCCAGGTGTAGGGCATGGCTACAATTCTTGCATCTGACAGGCTGATTGAGACAACCCCCATCACCAGTCAAAAGCTTTGTGGTTCAAGTTGTGGAAAAAAAAAAAAAAAAAAAACTGAATTTATATGAAGCAGTGGACCAGTGTATATTGTGTGCTCAGGCAACCATAACAAACTACCACCGATGGAGTTGCTTAAATTAAAAAAAAAAAATCATCTTCTTATAGTTTTGAAGGTTAGGCATTTCAAGACTAAAGTGTCAGCGGGTTTTCCTCCTGAAGCCTTTCTCCATAGCTTGCAGATGGCCATCTTCTCCCTGTGTCTCATGAGGTCTTCCTTCTGTGTTCATATTCCCTCATCTTCTAAAAACACCATTATATTGGACTACAGCCCACCCTAATGACCTCATTTTAACTTAATCACTCTTTTGAAGATTCAGTCTCCAGAGATAGCCACATTCTGAGGGACTGGTATATGAAGTTTTCACACATAAATCAGCCCACAAAGCTGCATCTGACCAGAGAATTCCGGTCCAGTTAACTGTCCAAGACATAGTTGGAATGGCCTCTGCCATACCTAAGACCATTCTTGTTGCTGCCAATTAGTTGCTAAATAAAACAGAAAACAAAACAAGAAAAAATAGAAGGAATCAGTGTGATGGAAATATTCCTGAAAGCCCTAGAACATGTGAAACCTGATTCAGAGAAGCAGAAGATGAAGTGAAGCTCGGTGTCCTGTGCTTTCCTAGTAAGGGTGCCTGCAGAATGTTTCCAAATATGCAGAGTGAATGTAAAGTGAAAAAGCAAAATGCAATCCCCCTTTCTGAAGATTTTCTTTGAAATACTGTAGACATCTGATGCTAATAAGTGCACTAAAATACCATAGAAATGAAGTAGCTTATTTTCATTGAATAAACAAAGTTTAGCCCTAACAGTAAATATATTTGTGTGTTTTTTAAGTAGTTCCATGTCAATATGCTCAGCAATATAGCTTAATAAAAACATGTATGAAATTCAGAATGAGAGTTTTAAGGTAGGATTCTATTATATTCAGGTGTTGAGGACACAGATTAGGGTCACCCCTGATCCCTGGTGAGTCATACTCTTCTATAATCCCCTCTCCTAGAGAGTGAGTGGGACCAGTAACTGCTTTTAGCCAATAGAATATGGCCACATTGACAGGAAAGCCACTCCTGCTATTGTTCTAAGACTCCATCTAGTAGATTGGAGCAAGAAATTCTCCTTCTAGCCTTGAAGACACAAATAGCCATGTTGTAACTTACGGAGAGTTGCAGGTGCCTGAAGCTGAGAGTGGTGCCCTCCAACAGACATTGAGGAAATGAGGTCCTCTATCAGCCTCTAAGAGAGGGTCTTGTTGACATCCTGAGTAAGTATGGGAGCTTACCTTTCCCAATTGAGTATCCAGATGAAAATTTAAGCCTGGCGACCCCTGGATTGCAGCCTTGTAATAAGACCCCAAGCAGAGAACCAAGTTAAGCTTTGCTGAGACTCCTTCCCCATGGAAACCATGGGGTAGCAAATGTGTATTATTGTAAGATCCTAAATTTTGTGGTAGTTTTTCACACAGACATATATAAAACTAATATATCTAAAGTGTAAAAAAAAAATTGTTAGGCAGTTTATATCCCAGGACAAGGAAAATCCAAAATGTATATTTGCCTTGTAATAGGTTTCTCTTATTGATTTGAAAATGGGTGAATTTTCTGATCTCAGAATAATAGCATTTCAAAAACTGTTATCTTTTACTATAAAAGTCCAGTTACCCATTTAGAATCTTTAGTGCCCCCTTTCTTCCAACCTATCTGTTTAGTGAGATTTGAAAAATTATTTTCAAAGCACCAGAGCTTGGCATATTATGAAATCAGACTCCCATTGTTCTGTTGTTCCACCTCTTTTCTTGACTGTTCTCCCTTTTTCTCTCCACCTTCTGACTCCTCTTGGACCTCTGTGCTCCCACTTTCTGCCGCTCCCTCCTCTTCCTCTTCTTCCTCCACTGTCTCAAATTAGATGAAGCCATACGTGGAAATAATAGAAATAAATGGTCATTTGTACTAAAATAGGTTATAACTCTTGACCTTAGAGCTCTATAAAATGATGAACTATACATAATGCACAATTACATCAACAAAGACTGTAGCTAACAGTTGGTTTACTAGCTTATTTTGAAAGTATTTTTCCTCTGTAAAAAGTGTAGAATCAATAACTCTACTGATGATACTAATCATTAGAAGTGTAATTAATAATTGAGATAAAAATATGTAGGATAGTTATTGAGCACTGAGACAGTCTTTTACCCAGAGCTATGATATATATACTCTCACAAATAAATAACAGCCTTATTCATATGTTTCTATATGTGTGTGTATAAATAGCTGTGTGTATATTTCTGTATTATTTTTTTTTTTACATTAGTAAAAAATGTAATAGTAGGTTACCTTTAAATTTGTAAAAATGTACCGTGGGCAAGGTCATTCCCATGGTTGGCCTCTAGACAGAACTAAATGGATAGCACTCCACTGTAAGGTTAAAGAATGATAGGCTGCCTGTCAGGGATTGTGAGCAAGGTGATAAGATTGAGATGATTAATCTGGTTAAGATAAACCAGTTTTATAGCCTTGAGTTCAATGATTTATGAGAGAGTGGTGACTGTAAGAAAATGCAGAGAGGGTTTGTTTAAAGCAGGATGAGAAAAAGGAAAACAAAACCAAAAACTCTTGGAGAAAGAAAGTAGATAATATTCCAATAAAATATAAATATGGTAAGATTTATGAGGAGGAGAAGTGATGAGCTTTTGAAATAATAAATATTGCCAGAAGACATAGTTAATATTGTCTTTAATTGGTAAGGTATATATGTTTTCTTAAAATATTTAGCCATCCTACTTCCATCCATTTAGACACAAAAGCATGTAAAAGTCTATAATATGTATCAAGCAATGTCATGCTATATCTGTAACTTCTGAGACATCAGGAAAACATTTTTCATGAAAAAATATGATTTAAAATTCTCGACCAATAATATTCTTTAAGAGTTGTTAAGTCATATCTCCATGCAAGATCCCCTATATACAATTTGTCATATGTATTTTAATATCTGTGTATTGTTAATAGCTCATTCTTTAAAACAAACAAAAATGACTTTTCTTTCAGAGTAATTTTAGATTTACAGAAGAGTTGTAAAGATAGTTCAGAGTTTCTGTATATCCTCCTCCCAGCTTCAATTAATGTTATTTTTAAAAGCCATCATACACATATCAAAATGAATTTGATAGTGGTGCAGAGTTTATTTACATTCCACCAAGTTTTTCACAAATGTCTTTCTGATCCAAGATTCAATTTAGGATACAACATTACATCTTTTTCAACACATGTACTTATTTCTAGTATAAGTTGGTTTCTTGGTCTTTCCATGTGTTTTATAACCTTGAAACTTTTGAGAAGTATTGATCTAGTACTTCGTAGTATTTGTCCCTCAACATGGGTCTTTCAGTTTTTGTTTTTTGTTTTTTGTTTTTTGTTTTTTTTTTTGTGGGTGAGCTGGTGTTTTGAATTTTTTTTTTTTTTTTTTGAAAAATAGCACGGATGTAAGTGTTCTTATACTATGAGGAAGAACAAGATAACTTCACTTGTTATGGTTGACATACAAATCATGATCACTTGGTTAAGGGGGTGCCTGCCAGATTTCTCCACTGTAAACTCTGTATTTCTCCTTTACCATGCTCTATTTCTTACAAGTCAGTTGCTAAACTTAGGTCATGTTGAAGAAGAAAGGAGTATCATGGAATTTGTAGGCATATGTATCACAGCAATTAATAAATATTTGGTGGGGGATATGTTGACAGCAATTAATAAATATTTGGTGGGGGATAAGTGCAAATATGCACTTTTTTCTTACTTACCTATAGCAACTATTACTGCAATGTTCGAAGAGTGATTTTTCTAGATCTCTTCTTTTACACTTATTATTTAGACATTTTCTGAAAGGAAGATTTTGTCCCTTATCTCCCATTTCTTTCTTTTTTTAATCTAATTTAAATAGTAGATAAATACTCCCCACAATGAGGGGCCCAAACCCTGAGATGAAGACTTGTGCTTTCCAATGACTGAGCCAACCAGGTGCTCCTCTCTCAATTACTTCTTAATACATTATTTATATCACTGTGGACTCATGGAATTTATTTTACTCTTTAAATTATAATCCTAAACTATCCTTAATTATTTCATAGCTCAAATTATTCCAGTTTTGGCCATTGGGAGTTCTTTCAGTTTCCACCCTGGAAAAGAATTTGTTTTAATTTAATAAATTATGATAGAAAAATGATGTTGGCTCATCCTAACTTTTAACAACATGAAAGTATTTTTTACTCAGGGTTTTTTTTTTTTTTTTTTTGGCAGTAAAAAGTCACGTATTGGTTCATCTTAGTTTCATTGAGGAAGTATATCAAGATAGAAAAAAAATATTTGCACCTAAAAGATGCAATCCTATACCCAAGCTTATCTGAATAGCCATGGCTTATACATGGGATCTTAGGTGACAATTGTGGCAACAGGAACAGTAGCAATAAAAGAATGTAGTAAAAATGGTACATACCTCCTGAGATGTATCTACTACAATGGTTCATGTATGTAACAATAGCAAGTTTTATTTTTTTACTCATGAACTGCACCAAGTTTTCAAAAATATTCAAAAACATATAAAGATGGATTTATTCATGATATTTTCTTAGGATAACTTAATAGTGAACTCTGTAATTTATTTTTAAATAAAGTTAAAATTGTTGAGTGGATCAGTGGTTTAACACATAGAATATGTTTGATTCCCTTTATTTATTTATTTTTGTTTTTTGATTCCCTTTAAAAAATAACAAAACTAAAGAACATAGCAGGTCACTTTTTTTCGGGTTAACATCAAGTGAATTTGCAAGGATAACTGCCAGCAATTCAGAGGTTGCTTTTCTTATCATCTACTGTCTAGTTTTTCAATTTTAGGGTACAACCCAGCTTTTAGTTTGTATTAGTCTTTAAAACCTTGCTTTAGGTTTAGAATATATGGGTTTAATCACTTGCTTATATATATTATAAATTTGAAAATACTTTTCTTAATCCCAGAAAATGGATATATAATATTTTGGTTCTCTTAATTACAACAAAACTAATGCTGGAGAAATTATAACACCAACTCTGTTTTTTATTACATGCACATTATTAATTTTTTTTTAATTTTATTTATTTATGATAGTCACAGAGAGAGAAAGAGAGAGAGGCAGAGACATAGGCAGAGGGAGAAGCAGGCTCCATGCACCGGGAGCCCAATGTGGGATTCGATCCCGGGTCTCCAGGATCGCGCCCTGGGCCAAAGGCAGGTGACAAACCGCTGCGCCACCCAGGGATCCCCATGCACATTATTAAATGCAAATAAAGATAAATAACAATTGCATTATGTTATAGGTATAAATGACTTATCAGAGTCCATAAGATTCAATTTATTTAACATATTCAATAAGTCTTGAGGAGTATATCTCACAATGTCTTTACTCTTGTTCTAGGACTAGTATTTACAATATTCCAAATTTTAGTTGAGGTATATTTGGAACTTAAGTGTGCATTAGAAGAAATTAATTAATTAAATTAATTCCAAATTAATTATATTTGGAACTTAAGTGTGCATTAGAAGAAATTAAGATTTCAACAAAAAGTAAATCAGGGTTTGTTTGTTTTTTTTGTTTTGTTTTGTTTTTGTTTTAATTAGGAGTGGGTTTTGTTGTTATTGTTGTTTTGGAGGTTGGCATTCAAAGAAATTGGAAGTCTATTTTACTTTAGTTATTTGCCTTCAGAAACCAGAATTTTCTTCCTATTTTCAGGGTCATGTCATTACAACTGAGATATTGGGGTACTTTTAAAGATAACTTTACAGAACATGGGGCACGTGGGTGGCACAGTCAGTTAACATCCAATTCTTGGTTTTGGCTCAGGTCCTGATCTCAGGATTTTAAGATGGAGCCCCGTGATGGGCTCTGCACTCAGTGTGGAGTCTGCTTGCATTTCTCTCTCCCTCTGCCACTCCATACCCTGTGTGCTCTCTCTCTCTCTCTCATAAATAAATAAACCTTTAAAGAGAACTTATAAAACATGGTAAATTGAATGTTTAAATATTATTTATTTTTATTGAAGAATAATTAACATACATGGTTATATTAGTTTCAGGTATTCAACATAATGATTCCACATTTACATATGTTGCAAAATGATCACCACAATTAAGTCTAGTTTGCTATCTATCACCAAAGTTACAATTTTTCCTTGTAATGAGACATTTTAAGATTAATTCCTCAGAAACTTCCAAATTTCTTATACACTATTATTGAATGTAGTCATCATATTGTATATCACATCCCCATAACTTATTTTGTAACTGGAACTTTGTACCTCTTGATCCCCTTCATCCATTTTTCCCATCGTCCCAGCCTCCTCTCCTTGGCTACTACCAGTCTATTCTCTGTTATCTATGAGTTTTGTTTTCTGTTTTTTAGATTCTACATATAAGTGAAATCATACAATATTTATCTTTCTCTGACTTATTTCACTTAGTGTAATAATCATAAGGTCCATCATGTTGTTCCAAATGGCAAGGATTCATTGATTTTATGGATAATATTACATTGTGTGTATTTGTGTGTGCATGTATGTATCTCACATCTTTTTCATCCATTGATAAATAGATGGACACTTATTGTTTCTATGTCTTGTAAATAATGCTGTAAATATTGCTTCAGTGAGCATAGGGGTACAGATATTCTTTTGAATTGGTGTTTTAGTTTTCTTCAGATAATTACTCAAAATTGGAACTGGGGATCATATAGTAGTCCTGTTTTTAATTTTTGGAGGGGAACCATCATACTATTTTCTATAGTGATTGCCCAATTTACATTTCCACCTATAGTGCATAACAGTTTCGTTATCTTCACATCCTTGCCAACACTTATTTCTTATCTTTGTGATGCTAGCCATTCTGACTAGAATGGCTAAAACATATGTTTTAGATTCTAAAAAGAAAACTGCTCATTATTATAAAAAGCAAGATATGAGGGAATATCTCATTGTGCTTTTGATTTGCATTTCCCTGATGATGAGTATTGTTAAATATCTTTCCATGTGCATGTCACCCATCTGTATGTCTCCTTCAGAAAAATGTCTTTTCAGATTCTCTGCCCATTTTTTTACTTTATTTATATATTTTTAAGTTTTTTAATTCCAGTAAACAGTGTTATATTAGCTTCAACTATACAATATAGTGATTTAACATTTCTATACATTGCACATTACTCAGTGCCTATCATGATGAGTATAATCTTTAGTCCCCATCATCAATTTCACCCATCCTCCACCCACCTCCCCTCTGATAACCATCACTTTGTTCTCTGTAGTTAAGGGTTTGTTTATTGGTTTGTCTCTTTTTTTTCTCTGTTCATTTGTTTTGTTTCTTAAATGCCATGTGTGAGTAAAATTGTATGGTATCTGTCTTCCTCTGACTGATTTCACTTAACACAATACTCTCTAGCTCCATCTGTATAATTGCAAATGGCAAGATTTCATTCTTTTTTTCATATTCTACTGTGTGTGCATGCGCATGTGTGTCTATGAGTTTGTGGAGCACCTTTCCATGTGTCTGTTGGCCATTTGTATGTCGTCTTTGGAGAAGTGTCTGTTTATATCTTCCACAAATTTTTTAATTGTATTGTGGGTTTTTTTTGTTTTTGTTTGTAGCTATTGGTTTTTATAAGTTCTTTACTCATATTGGATACTAACTCTTTATTGTGTATGTCAGTTGTAAGTATCTCCTCCCATTCAGTAGGAGAAGATTAAGAAAAAAAAAAAAAACTAACAGTCTTTTAGTTTTGTTGATTTTTTGCCGTACAGAGGTTTTTGTTTTGGTGTAGTCACGATAGTTATTTTTGTTTGTGTTTTCCTTGTCTCAGGAGACATCTGGAAAGATACTATTTCAACTGATGTCAGAGAAATTCCTGCTTGTGCTCTCTTCTAGAACGTTTATGGTTTCATATCCCGCATTTAGATTCTTAATTCATTTTGAGTTTATTTTTGTGTATGGTATCAGAAAGTGATCCAGTTTCTTTTGATTATAGCTATCCAGTTTTCCCAACACCATTTTTGAAGAGACTATCTTTTCCCCACCAAATATTCTTGCTTCCTCGTCAAAGGTGAATTGACCATGTAATTGTGGGTTTATTTCTGAGCATTCTTTTTGAAGGCTGAATTTATTTCTATCGATCTGTGTATATATTTTTGCATCAGTGCCATTCTGTTTTGATTACTGCAGCTTTGTAATACAACTTGAAGTCTGGAATTCTGATAGTTTAAGTTTTGTTTTTTTTGTTTGTTTGTTGTTGTTGTTGTTTTTCTTTTTCAAGGTCCCCTTGGGTAATTGAGGTCCTCTGAGGTCTCAACCCTCACAAGCCATGAAAGGCTGTGGCGGTTCCTCATCCTAACCAGACACTTCCATCCTCTATATGTTGAACTCATAAACTGTACCCCAGCCTCTCAGTTCTTGAGGATTCTCTCTTTCAGTAGTAAGGAAGGCTCCCGAACCCAAAGCTTTGAAAGTCAACTTCAACCGATGGTGAATCCCAGAAAATGTCGTGGGGGCTGGGGATGCTCCTGTTTGCATGTGTGAACGTGCCGGTCAGCCTTCGACCCTCTCAGACTAGCGGAAAGGGCCACGAATGTCCTAGTCACGGAGCCGGGGTTGTCTTCTAGAGAGTGGTGTTTCCCGGTCAGGGGTGGTTTTCAGGTGTGGGTGTGGATCGAGGAGGAGAGCGGTTCTGTATCGGCCATGTGAATAAAATTAACAATAAAAGCGTGAAACCCGATTGTAAGGGAAAAAAATTCTATACAAATTTTCGGATTATTTATCTTAGTTCTGTGAAAAATGCTGTTGTTATTTTCATAGGGAGTGCATTAAATCTGTAGGTGGCTTTGGGTAGTATAGATATTTTAACAATATTTGTTCTTCCAATCCATGAACATGGAATGTTTTTCCATTTCTTTGTGTCTCATTCACTTCATCAATATTTTATACTTTTCAGAGTATAGGCTTTTCACCTCTTTGATTAAGTTCATTCTTAGATATTTTATTGTTTTAGGCCCTCTGTACATTGATTTTGTATCTTGTGACTTTACTGAATTCATTTATCAGTCCTACTAGTTTTTTGGTGGTGTCTTTAGGGTTTTCTATATACTATCATGTCCTCTGCACAGAGTGAAAGTTTTACTTCTTCCTTACCAGTTTGGATGACTTTTTCTCCTTCTGTTTTCTAATTAGTCTAGGACTTCCAGTACTATGTTGAATAAAAGTGATGAGAATGGACATACTTGTGTTGTCCCTAACCTTAGAGGAAAAACTATCAGTGTTTCCCCCTTGAGTATAATGTTTCCTGTGTTTTTTCATTCAAGGCGTTTATTAAGTTGAGGTATGTTCCCTCTAAACCTACTTTTGTTGAGAGTTTTTATCATGAATGGATGTTGTACTTTCTCAAATGCTTTTTCTGCATCTATTAAAATGATCATATGGTTTTTATCCTTTCTCTTATTGATATTGATGTCATGTTGATATGGGATTTGTGAAAATTGAACCACCCTTGCATCCTGGGAATAAATACCACTTGATAGTGGTGAATTATTTTTTTAATGTATTGTTTGATTTGGTTTGTTAGTTTTTGTTGAGGATTTTTCCATCTATGTTCATCAGAGATATTGGTCTGTAATTCTCTTTTTTTGTGTGGCATTTTCATCCGGTTTTAGTGTCAGGATAATGTTGATTTAATGAATGAATTTGGAAGATTTTATTCTTCTATTTTTTGGAATAGTTTGAGAAGAGTAAGTATTAACTCTTCTTTAAATATTTGGTAGAGTTTGCCTATGAAGCCATCTGGTCCCGGAGTTTGTTTTTTGGGGAATTTTTTGATTACTAATGCATTATCTTTGCTGTTAATTGGTCTGTTCAAATTTTCTATTTATTTTTGGTTCAGTTTTGGTAGATTATAGGCTTCTAGGAATTTATCCAATTCTTCTAGGTTGTCCAATATGTTGGCATATAATTCTTCATAATATTGTCTTACAATTGTTTGTATTTCTATGGAGTCGCTTATTTTTTTCTCATTTGTGATTTTGTGTGAGTCCTCTCTCTCTCTCTCTCTCTGTTATGAGTCTGGTTAGAGATTCATCAATTTTTTTAATCTTTACAGAGAACTTCTAGGAGTTTTATGTTTTCAAGTCTTACATTCTAGCCTTTAATCCATTTCAAATTAATTTTTGTGTCTGGTTCATGATAATGATACAGTTTCACTCTTTGGCATATGGTTGTCTAGGTCTCCTGATTCTATTTGTTAAACAGATTGTCCTTTCCCCAATGTATGTATATTCTTGCCTCCTTCATTGTAAATTAATTGACCATACATGCTTAGCTATTTTCTATTTTGTTTTGTTTTGTTTTCTGGACTCTCTGTTCTGTTTTATTGATCTATGTGTCTATTTTTATGCCCATAGAATACTGTTTAGATACTGTACCTTTTAATATTGTTTGAAATCAGGGAGAGTGTTACCTCCACTTTCATTCTTCTTCCTCAAGATAATTTCAGGCATTTAGGACCTTTTGTGGTTCCATAAAAAGGGTCCACTTTAGATAACTAGTAGAGATGGCCAGTGTACAGAAGGCCCCCTGTAGATAATTACCTTGGGACCTCACTACCATGCTCCTTGCTTTATACAAGCTGTAGGATAAGGCCTGAACAGTGTAGAGAATAGCTGTGGAAAATGGAGGCAGGAGAATGACTGAGTACTGCCTGAATAAAAACTCTGTGTAACTGGTATGGAGTGGCTTGCTTTGTTTTTCGGTCTGAAAGTGTCTTTTCAATCTAAAACTGCAATAGAGGCACCAGCATTATGGAGCAATTAGGCTCCTTTGGTTAAAGTGTTAGTAGAGAACTGGAGAACCCATTGGAAAATCAATGCTTTAACCTGAAAGTGACACTCCTAACTTCCCAGAACTCACTGGCTAGCACTAATCAGACTCCTTGTGAGTTAGGAGGTGATTATAATCCTATCTGTTTGAAATAATTGCAAGGTGGTTGTGGGAAGTCTCTGGTGTCTCTACCACAATATCAGAAAGAATGTTAAAAAGATGAGAATTTTGCCAAGAATTATTTGTAGATGCCTTAAGTTAATTAAAATATATCAGTGGAACATGTAGAATGGCTGGATTGCCAAATTTCTTATCCATTATAAGAATGGAAAAATATTACACATTTATTTTTGTCATTGTAATTTTATTTTTTTAATTCACTAAAAGTGGCTGTCAAAGTGGCCTTGAGTTCAGAGCTTCCAAATGTAAACACTTGCAAATTCAGATATATTATAAACCTACTTAAGATTAGGACAAATTGTTTGGAATAAAAAATGAATTTTTAAAAAATACCCAGCCTGAGTTCCATTCTTAATTACACAAAACAATAGTAATAATCAGAGTGAGTCCTTCAAAATGAATATATCAGGAAGAAATACTATGTGCTGCAACCAAAAAGTTTCTATGGTGCTATTTAAAGAAAAAAATGCATAAATAAATTATTAAGTTCAGGAAACTTGTATTTTTCTCTTAAAGGTGGATAATTATTTTATCCTAATTGATACAGGATGCATTTCTTAAACTTATCTTTCACATTCACTGAAATATGATTATTTAAATAAATTTATTATAATAAATTAAACTAATGCAAAAATAAATTTTATTTTAAGCATACTGTTTAGTAAGTTTTGGTGAATATATACTGTTTACCACCTCAGTGTTTACCACCTCAGTGAAGATATAGAGCATTCCTCTTCCATAAGCACTTTTTGTTTTCTTTTTATGTTTGGCTTATCTATTTTTGATAATCACTTTTGTAAAATGTGCACTAATAGGGAATTTTTTAAAAAAGAAACAGAGCATATTAAACAATAAGAAAGCAAGTATCTTTCATGAGCATGCTAAATAAATACTGTCTTAGGCAGGAGGACATGTTATGTTTACACAAAGTTTGTAATTTTAAAAAATATTTTAAAGCAAATTCAGGCACTTAAAACATAATAAAGTTAGGCTTGGCGATGTTGTGAGAAGCACTTGATAAAGGACTTGAAATACTTAAGTTATTAAAAAAACCACATATATTACATATATCATCACAGGGTCCCTGCTCATTGCTGTTACTCAAATATCCAGGCTAGCAGAGATTGTAATATCTTATTATACTACCTTTTCACATGAAGATATTAGACATTACCAACATAGGGGAAGGGAACATGTAGATTAATATGCTTAAAGGCTCTTAAGTACTTCCACCTAGAAGTAGCACATTATAGTTTGAAACTTCATTAGCTAGGGCAAGCTGCATGACCATCCCTACCTTCAAAGTTGAGGGAAAATATATGTTTGTTTGTTTGTTTGCTTTCTCAGCTTTATAGAGGTTTAATTGACATAATATTGTGCAGTTCTAAGGAGTACAATGTAATGGTTTGATATTTGTATATATTGTGGAGAGATTACCACACTAAGGCTAATTAACATTTTTATCACCTCAGAGTTACAAAGCTTTTATTTTGGTGGTGATAATTTTTAAGATTTACTGTCTTAATAACTTGCATGTACAATACAGGGTTGCTAACTATCATCACTATGGTTTATGTTACATCCACATAATTTATTCCTCTGAAAATATAATCTGAAGTGTCACAATGATAAGGGAACTCACAAGTTCTCTGAATGCTAATAATATTTACCACAGATACCCCAACATAATGCTAAATATTTAATTCAGATCTTAATAGATGGAAACAATTATGTCAAACATTGACAATCATCAATATCTTGCTATATGCTTACAGATGATATGCCATAAAAACTGAAATTAGGGCAGCCCAGGTGGCTCAGTGGTTTAGCGCTGCCTTTGGCCCAGGGTGTGATCCTGGAGACCCAGAATCAAGTCCCTGCATGGAGCCTGTTTCTCCCTCTGCCTGTGTCTGTGCCTCTCTCTCTGTGTGTCTCTCATGAATAAATAAATACTTTTTTTTTAAACTGTGAAATTATCATAAATATGAGAAATGATTTTATAAATCTCTATTAAATCCAAAAAATCCTTAGTTATTTTATGGGAAATACTTTTTCTAAAAATTTTGAATTATTTATTCTAATATTAGGAAGAAGAAACATATGACAATAACAAATGTAGATCTGGTATTTTGCAAAAGAACTATAGTATTGATGTTTGATTTTTATTTCTTTAAATATGCTGCTCATTCAGTAAACCTGCAGATAGTTTTATTTGCTTCATTTTGTTTCAAATCAAGCAAAATATCACATGATTGATAATATATTTAAAACTGAAACATATTCAACTAGGAAAAAAAACAGTTTTCAGTTAAATAACGTAAGACTCTAATAACTGGAATCTAAATAATCTGCTGATAATTCCTGGATATATGGTAGCATTTATAAATAAAGCCAATTACATTTCATTTTCTTAGGAAATAAATTATAACTGCATAAGTAACCTTGAAAATCTCTGCTCTTGTTTAAATGCTGAAGGAATAAGGTATTTTTACAGAACAGCTTATGTATTTTGGGAAAAAGGATTTGTACATTTTACTTTCTTGTAAGGTAGAGTAAAATGTTTTTCCCCTCTGCCTATTAAATAAGACATATTCTCCTTGTCAAGAAAAAAATCTCTTGACTCTTTCATTTTTATGTGATTTTAATCATTAATCTAAGAAAACCAGCAAATTCTATTCCAAAATCCTTATAACAGCCTTCATATGAAACTCAAAGTTACCTGCATTATTTACATGAGATTAAGTATTTTAAAATTGAGAAATTATTTCTACCAATAAACTACCCACAATGTTTTCATAGTCATTTCACTTCTTTATGTTTGGGAATTTCAGTATATTCTCTCAAGGAAGTAAATATATTTTCTAAGTAAAAGGTACTTTATTTTTCTATTACTTGGCACATTTAAGTTTAGGGCCCAATTATATTTTGAGTCCCTGTGATGGTGACTGCTGCAGCCCTGGAGCTGCCAGGATAAATAACTCACATAGGTCCTGCCATCAAGGAACTTGCTGATAGTGTATATAATGTGATGGGATAGAGAGAGAAACTGACACATAGTATCAATCTGCTATCATAAGCACTAATAGTTATCCAGAAAGATCTGAGGATTTTTACTCCGCATTTACTCTGCATTTCTGAATCATCTGTTTCTCACTTATAAGAAGGAGTATATAAGCACACCTTTCCATATTTACTAACCTTGAGAAAACCAATCTTGATGAAGAGACATATTTATTTTGTAATTCGTAAAGACATGCAGCTATTTACTTGTTTACATTCTTTCAGACTTAACAAGGAGACTCCTATATGCTATACTAGTAATTAAAATGCACAGATAGAAATTTAAATGAATTTGTGGATAATAGTATGAAGCACTTTTGGCAATAAATAATGACTTCCATCATAATAATTGCTAGCCATATAGAAGAACAACTAATAGTGAAGCCTGACCTATCAGAGTGGCATGTATTATTTATCTGAAGACATATATAGAGGTTTTTAATGTAAAAAAAAAAACTGATAATTATTTAGAACTAAAAATAACTTTTGCTAGTTGTCAAATCAAGTTAATAGAAGAATAGGATGGGTAAATTATAAATAAAAAGATTGCACCTGGATTTTATGCACTATTTACAGTTACCCAAAAATATTAGAGTAAAACAGCCAAATATAGTGTTTATATAAGATTGTTTATAAAATGAATTTAATGAACCCACTTCCTGAGTTAGTTCTGAGTTCAAGGTCATGCTAGTTGCAAAGCCCTGAGTGAATTTTCTGCCCTCACATCCTATACTTTATCATCTGGATTATGAAAATAATAGCAGGGATATCTACTGAAGAGGTGGTTCTAAAAATAGAAAGAGATACATTATTTAAAATTGCTAATGTGTTGTCCAATTCATAGAAAGAATTGAATAAATTTGAAGCATTACTGTTAATAGTAATGATAGTGATAGCACAGAGACACTAATTACATCCCAAAAAGATACAGGTGAGCTTGCAGAACCTCAGTCAACTAGATTAATAAAACTAGGAATCAGCATGTAATTTGGATATGATTATCTCACTCCTTAACCCTATGACTCAGTAGTCCAGAAGGATCTTACAAAACAGGATTTGCTAATATTGATTAGTAAGTATCCACATTCCAAGATCAACCATTGTCCAGTAGCTACCTGCCTAAAAGCTTCGATTGATCAAGACAACAGAGAGCATACTGCAATGTCTAGTCGAGCTTCCCACGCCACTCTAAAAGAACAAGTCTGAGAACAGAGGCTCTTGGGAGCATTTTATTATTTATACCAGCAACCAAACCAATGGCTTCTCCCCCCTCCTTCCTTCCTTGTCTCTCTCTCTCCTCCTCTTCTTTTTCCCTGCTTCCTTCCTTCCTCTCTCTCTCTCTCCCTCTCCCCTCCCCCCACCCTGCCCCTTCTTTCTAATCTAGAACTGGCCTATTTCAGTAGTAGATGTAAAATCTGAACTGTATATTTAGGAATGTGTGTGAATGTGCATGCACACATGTTTGTCCCTTTGGAAAAATTTTTCATAATATTCAATGATACATTGTCTCAGAACTTTTTCTATAAAATATCTTACTCTTAATATTTGAATTTAATCAATGGCAGTTAACCCTGTTAAGCCTTTGCAAAGAATTCTCAAAATTCTTTTTCAGCATTTATGAATTAAGGGCAAGCTTTACAAAGGTCAATGTATAAGGATCCTTTATGAATCAACATAAACTATAGAAATAAATGCTGCAAATTATATCTCATTTTGAAATTAATAGCAGTTTTTACTGTTTGCATTTAATGATGGGTCACTTAATTTACACAAAGAATTAGAGTGCAGCTTAAATGTTTACTTAAAACTCCAAAGGACAAAATTAATAAGTCAGGGCAATAAACCTATGGATGAAGAAATAATCAGAGATACCATTAACCCAGGTAAATGCAAAACATGATCCCATATGATAAATGAAGATACAGTATTTGGCTCTAAGCTTCTAGTGGCCAGAAAGACAGAACAAAATCTGTTCTAAAAGTTATTGCATCTATAATATAAAGAAACAACCGATATAAAATTCTTGAGATTTTAGGTGGATATCATACAAGGAGATATTCTTGGTATTTCTTAGTGACCAAATTTTTTTCTTTTATTATTTTAAATGATCATTAGCTGAAATTTGAAAGAGCAAATTAAATGATTTAAAGTTATTAGTGGTTATCGGAAAAGGTCATACAGTAATAAAGTCTACGGTTCTTGTAAAATGCAGTTTTAGAGTGTTCTTGCTTTTGGCCGCACATATACCAAAATACAGTTTTAGGTAAATAATCTAAGTATAAACTGGCAATTAGAGGATCAATGAAAATAAAAACTTGATTTTAATAACTTATCAAGGGGTTTAACATAGACTATTTTGTCTTACATATCTGTTAAATAACATACTTAAAAATATACATTATAATTCTTCATGGCATTTATTAAAGAAATAATTCATTTAATTTCTGGAAACTTTAAATAATTTTCCCCCAATTATTGCTTTTTCATTTCAAATAAAAAGGCCTATAGAAATTGCTGTAATGGTCATACCATTGCCTGGATTTGGGTATAACCCATAGTTTCTATAGTCCCACTCTATTTGCTCAATTATTAAAAATGGTCCAGGTATATATTTATACAAAATGTTTTATACTAATTTTTTAGAATGTTATTGCATACATGTTAATTCCTCTGTTTACATCACAGACTTCCTAAGGTCAAGAATCATATCCAATAGTCTTTGGTATCTACATATTTGTAGGTACCCACCCCACTCCCATGATGTTTTACTTTGAAGACCACTTCCTGGAACAATAACCAGTGAAAACTATTGTAGTGTTAAATATTTTCCAAGATATATAATGGACATCTTCTGTATTTACTACATATCATACTATCCAGGATACATTCTGCTGATTTTTGCTGAAATTAGGAAAATCAGAGTAGTTTTCTTTCCAAAGAAAGAGTATCTTTCTTGGACATTTTACATTGCTCAAATGTGATGGCACAATTTCCAGTGAGAAACTAAACTGGTCTTGGAAACAATGACAGCCTGCTGGCTGAGGTAGGGACTCCGGTTACCTCTATTAAACTTCACATTTTATTGCCCTGAAGATAATCTGGAGCCAGAGTCGCAATCTCCCCTGTCTGAATATTTGAATAGTCAGACACACAAGTACCAGCCAACAACTTAATTATGGATTTAAAAATTGGCATTAATCTTTTCTCATTCCTGTATATATTCTCTTCTAATGCCACAAGTCACAGTAAATTGCTCATTAAACTTCAAGCAATGCAATGGAATGCTTGCTACCATTTATAGGCAATGCTCTCCAAAGTACAATTAGAGGGAGTATTATGACATAGAACAATGGAGACAATTATTTCTGAAGTTTATTAATGCTAATTAGCATATGGCATCTAAGACAGCTGCTGATACTTCATTGCTAAATACTGAGGGACTAATTAGTGTTTGATGTTAATTAGCTTCTTCTGCATGTGCTTTGCCCTTAGATGCATATGCACTGTCACCATCCGGCTATTAAAAGTCTGGCCTTGCACTCTACAAGAACATGATGTGGCATTTAGGAGTTCTTTTAGAGTATATGGCATTCTTTTCTAATATTTATACTTTTAATAGATTCCACAGAAGCCTTAATAATTATCTAGTTATTCTACTTTTCATTTAAAACATACTAATAAATCATAGAGTTTTAACTGCTGAAGTGAAGAAGACCCTTTAATATATCTTACAATTTTCATGCTCTCTGATAAATGACTTCCAATACCAGAGATTATTGGCATAAAAATATCTTGGTTTAACTTAATAATCAAGCTGATTTAACTTGTGTGTGTCAATTTACACTTATTTTATTTGTGATTAAAATTTATTATTAAATATATCAAATATGTATACTTTCTCCATTAACCAATTTGGTAACTTTTTTGGTTTCTGATTCTTTTCCTCCATTAACTGAAGTAAAGTGCATTTTCTTTCTTTTAAAACCTGAGATAAGAATTTACCCAGACAAACTCATCTTTTAAAGATATCAAAGTTTAGGCTAAGCAAGTGATCTAGAAAGATTTTCATGTTAGTCTTGAAAAATTTCAGGGGCACTGTTTATCTGGAGGCTTTGTTGAGTGGGTAAGAGGGGCGACTAATAATAATTTGCTCAAAAATTCCCATGACAATCAGCTTCACTTGTGTACATGTTGAATAATTTTTTTAAGGCAGAAATGACTTTGTAATTAGCAAATGAACTTGAGAATTTTGGTTAGAGGGTGAAGCTGTGAATAAGAACCCTAAAGATTTATCATGGTTTAAAATTCTGCAGATAATTTCTGGTTTTAATTTCACATAGGGATAAGTATTTTTAAGATGCTATAGGTGGTTTTTTTTGAATAACTATTAAGATTTAGGGTTAATAATAATTACCCGATCATTTTTGCCTATTATTTTGTAGCTTTAATTGCCTTGGTGCTTTATAGATTGATATGGATATAGTTTGGTTCATGGCCACTAAAAATAAAGAAATGAAACAATTATCTACAATGGAAATTTTACAATCACCTGTCAAAGTTAAAACCACACCAACTAACATCTAATCAGCCAGACAACATGCAAAAGGAGGACAAAGAAGGAAGAACAAATAGTGATGGAAAAATAAGTTTGTAAATACATTGATTTCTCAACAATCTATAGAAAGTTTGGAAAACAGGAATGTACCCATAACAGAAGTTGTCTTTTTATTCTTTGCTTCTCCACCTCATCCTCTTTAAATTATTCTTCATCATCTTCATAGTTTTTATATTCCTTCCCAGAGGGTGAATAAATACTTCAAGAAAGATTTCATGAGAACAATCCAACTGTCCATTGAGAGATGAATGGATAAAGATGCAGGAGACTTGTGTGTGTGTAATCGAATGTTACTCAACCATTAAGAAGAATTAAACTTTGCCATTTGGGACAACATGGATGGATGTAGAGGGTACTATGCTTACATGAAACAAGTCACAGAAAAGCCGTATCATTTCATTTATGGAATCTAAAAAACAGATTCTTTTTTTTCTTTTTTTTTTTTTTTAATTTTTATTTATTTATTCATGATAGACAGAGAGAGAGAGGCAGAGACACAGCCAGAGGGAGAAGCAGACTCCATGCACCGGGAGCCCAATGTGGGATTCGATCCCGGGTCTCCAGGATCACGCCCTGGGCCAAAGGCAGGCGCCAAACTGCTGCGCCACCCAGGGATCCCAAAACAGATTCTTTTTTTTTTTTTTTTTTTTTCCAAAACAGATTCTTAAATACAGAGAACAAACTGCTGTTTTTTGCCTAAGGAGAGGTGAGCAGGGAGGTGGGCAAAATAGATAAAGGGGATTAAGAGGTACAAATTTCTGTTTATAAAATAAAAAGTCACAAAAATGAAAAGTACAGCATAGGGAATATAGTCAATAATACTGTAATAATGTATGGTGACAGATGGTGACTACACTTATTGCGGTGAAATGAATAGTATACAGAATTGTTGAATCAATATGTTGTACACTTGAAAGTAATATAATATTGTATGTTAATTATACTTCAACAAAAAAATCCAAGAGGTGAAAAATGAAAGCTATAAAACTTAAAAATAATTGGCTGCTTAAAAACTCTGAATAATGAAATATCAACCTGCATAAATATAATTGACACAGTAAAAACAATATTAAACGTGACTCTTCATATAATTGTGGCATTGGACTCAGGATCTTCCATCCTTATCTCTAGAATGAAAATTATTCTCTTCACACAGCAGAGTATTTAAGAATATGTTCTTTGACTGCCTTGCTTCAAGAGGCTCTTGTTTCAAGGGGCTCAGTGACTTAATAACTCTGTGTCAATGTTTTATCTTACTGGAGCAATGGAAACAAGGGCTGGGGGCAGGTATTGAATGCAAATACTTTACTTAGGGCATGTGATATCAATAGTGTACCCTTATGGGCACATCTGGTGATGTCTCTCTACAACAACATTTTAGTAAGTCAGTGATCCCAAAATTAAATTTCACAAAAGATGCAAGTCAGTAGCCTCATATCTGAGTTCTAAGTTTGTTTACGAGATTTAATACACTTCAATAAATCTCATTAATTTTGAATTAACTCTTTTGCTGTCATTTAGGATGGAAGAATAGCAAAAATTATCTTAGAATATCTACTCATAAAGATTTATAGTAAACAAATTCCATTCTAGTTCATATTCAGAATACAAACTGATAGACAATAACTACACTTAGGGCACCTGGGTAGCTCAGTTGGTTAAGTGTCTGACTCTTAGTTTCAGCTCCGGTCATAACATCATGGATCATGGGATCTAGCCCAGTATTAGAGTCCAAGTTTAATGGGGTGTCCACTTTAAGATTCCCTCTCTCTACCCCTTTTCCCAAATGGGTATGCATGCCTCTCTTTCTAAAATTAAAAAAGAAAACTTTAAAAAAAGAGAAAAGAACTACCCTTTACCCATTTGACTGATTTTTTAATAAGTAACTTAGAAGTCTTTATTTTTACCAAGATGGCCTTAATATTCTCATCTTACTTAACTAGAGCATTTGCTTTAGAAAACTTTTTTTTTTAAGATTTTATTTATTTATTCATGAGAGACACCGAGAGAGTCATAGACATAGGCAGAGGGGGAAGCAGGCTCCCTGCAGGGAGTCTGATGAGGAACTTAATCCAAGGACCCCAGGGATCATGCCCTGAGTGGAAGGGAAGGCAGATGCTCAACCACTGAGCTACCCAAGCATCCCTACAAAACTCTTGTAATGCAAAGTCTCTGTCCCTTTTTGATGTAAATCTTCTCCAGGCTCAGGTAAATTTTATAACCCAGGATTGTCTTTCTCAAACACCTGGAAGCCATCTCTTTGAAGTGGAATCTATAATGATAGTATCCCCACCTCCCTGTCTTTCTGGAGGGTGGGAGCCCAACTCACCAATTATTACAATTATTACAGTCCTCACCAGTTACAAACTCAGAGGATCTAATCACATTCACCATATTTCCCTCCTCCAGTAATGTTCTACTGACACATCCTTGAATCTTAAATCTCTCTAGCTTTTACTTTTAGTGGAGTTGACTTTAATCTCTATTACAATAGTCTTGAATGAAGTGTTCCTGGCCCATTTAACTCTTTTTAGTGCAACTTTTCCTTGACACCTTCAAGCACTGACCTTGGATTAATAATCTTGAAATTTTGATGAGTAACAGTATTAGAAACATCTGTGGGGTATTTTGTATTTGAAAATTATTTACTAATATTCCAAAAATATAAAAAGCATGTCCATGCATTAAATATCTTTAACTTTGTGAAAAAAAGAGTTTCCCCATCAATATGCATTTAAGAAGCTACAAGACTGGGACACGTGGATGGCTCAGGGCATGATCTCGCTCTGGGGATCGAGTCCCTTATCAGGCTCCCTGTGAAGTCTGTTTCTCCCTCTGCCTATGTCTCTGCCTCTCTCTCTGTGTCTCTCATGAGTAAATAAATAAAATCTAAAAAAAAAAAAAAGGAAGCTATCAGACTTTAATATTAATCGTTTTCTAAGACTTTGCTGTCTCCAGTGATAGTTGTGATAGTATTAAAGAAGCTTGCCTTTTCTTAATTTATAATTAAAATTTAAATCCAAATTTTTATTTCACTTTTTTTAGCTGTCACTGTTAAAAATAAAAATAGGTGATTTATTTTGTGTTAGGATGCTATTTCTTTTGCCACATCATCATATTCTGTTAAACAGCAACTTCCTAAAATCTGCCCTAACCTTTGTATGGCGCTATTATCCTTCTGATGTTCCCTGAAGGTTATAGCAATTAGAAACATAGTATGTCTTTGCAACTAAAACTCAGAAAGTCTATCTTAATTATTGCTTTACATAGATCAATAACCCCCATTAAAATGATTCCCTTTTTTCTCTCTACTGAACCACTTTGACTACACTTGCAGGGAGTTGCAAATCAGATATTACTAAAAATTATCTAATTATTTTCTTCCACTAAAACATCTAATTTAGCTAGGGGAAAAATATAAAGAACCCCACACATTGTTGTTTTTGTTTTTTTGCTTTGTTTTGTTTCTTAGGAATTTGGCCTCCACCTGAATACAAGTAGATTAATTATTTTAATGAGGCAACATGCCCAGGATGAGTCAGAATAGTAGCAATGACAAGTAGCAACTTTCAGGATGTTATGATTCCTCATCACAGGCAGAAAGGTGATGACCTGTACTTTTAAGCAAGCAAAACAGCTTTCCCTTTACTACTCCATTGCATTTGAAGCTTTTGTGTCCTTTCTCCATGCAAAAATATATCTTTATAGCTGGATAGGAAAGGTCGACATGATCTGCTCGTAAACTTAGAGAGGAAGTCATTGATACATCCATGAAGCCTTCTAGAGCCGTTTAAATAACTACTGAAAGGTGAATGGTCTCATCTGAGTAGTCACTGGGTAGTAATCCTAAACTTGACTGCCTATCTAACTATTACATAATATATAATTATTCTCATTGAATTTCCTTAAGGCAACCCAATTCTAGAAAAATTACAAATGGAACAAGAAGAAGCTATAGACCTGGGTGGCTCAGTGGTTGAGCATATGCCTTCTGCTCAGGGCGTGATCCCAGGGTCCTGAGATGGAGTCCCACATCAGGATCCCTACAGGGAGCCTGCTTCTCCCTCTGCCTATGTGTGCCTCTCTCTGTGTATCTCTCATGAATAAATAAAATCTTAAAAAAAAAAAGAAAAAGAAAAAAGGAGAGGCACTGACCTATATGTGCAATACATTGACCTATATTCGCAAAAAAAAAAAAAAAATCTGACAGCCATATTTCTATTCTATTGCTATATGAAGTAATATTCTAAGATGACTTAGTCTCAAAATGAAGTTAATGATTAATGCTATCTTCCTGAACATTGAGCTTATTTTGAAGAATTAAATGATTAACCTAAGGTACATAATTATATATCGGTACATATTTATATTGGTTATTTAACAACCTTTGATTTTCAGAGCTTCTCCTGTGTTTGTAGTTAAAAATTAAATACAATTTAAATAAAAAATAATCAGCATAAAATAATCCTTATGCCAAAGAGACATATTTTGGGGTGGCAAATTTTACTCCCTTACACATTCACATGTGTCTAGGGATGATGGATTGATGAATACTGTGGTGGTTTCATATCTTGGGTTTTGTGGATAAAGCCCAATGACATTATTCACCATAGATAAGATACTGATTTTGTACCAAAATATTTTAAAAGGACCTTAGTTTTTTTTTTTTTTTATCTTTTCTATATTTGCATATTCTAATGCTTATCTCTAATAAAAATTAATATCTAGGGACTCCTGAGTGGCTCATCCAGTTAAGCAGCTGACTTTAGATTTTGGCTCAGGTCATGATCTCAGGGTCCTGGGAACAAGCCCTGTCTTGGGCTCTTTGCTCCCTGAGGAATCTGCTTAAGGATTCTCTTTCTCTCTCTCTCTCTCTCTCTCTCTCTCTCTCTCTCCCTTTGCCTTCCCAATCCCTACTCACACACTGTCTCTAAAATTAATAAATTTTTTAAAAATTACTATCTTGCCTTTTTCTCATGAAACATTTGATAAAATGAAAAACTCAGTCTTTGAAACCCAATTGCCTGGGTCCTGGTTCGGACTCTCTTACTAAAGTATCCTATTTTAATATAGGTAAGCTTTCTGTATTTTACTTCCTTCAATCATCTTTTATCTCTCTTTCTTGATTTATCTATCTACATACCTACTTACCTACCTATCATCTGTCTACCTACTTGTGGTGTTTTGATTTATATTCTATTTAAATGAGGGAGAGGTCTCATTTAAGCAACATGAGCAGGTAGGCAATTTATCTAGACACCAGAAAATGTACATACATTTTAAAATTCTTTGTACGGTAGAATTTACTTTGAAGATTTTAGTTGTTTAGTTACTTTCATGTGGATGCTGTGTGCATATTAAGACAACTAAATAAACATATTTTGGAATGGAATTTGTGGAATTTTTTGTTAAAAGATCTTTAGATATTTACCTTCCTGTAGGTTATAATAACATGACAACTGATCTCCCTGCAAACCATTTGAAAATTGATATATTAAAAACTAATCTATTTAAGGCAATATAAGTTGAAGCAATAAATAAAGAGTATAATGGATAAAATTTTGAAGAGAAGACTTCAGAGAAGTTTTCTGATGACCTACTGCTATTTTGATTTCTACATATGTTTACAATTTCTGACCTCAAGCTTGGAGAATTGAGGTTTACCTGGACAGATAACCCCTTCTGGGAAATGGGAGAAAAACTAAGGAGTCTTAGGGGTCTCTAAGGGCTAAACTAAAACCAAAACAAACAAAAAAACCCCACAATGATATAAGGGGAATCAAAACACCGAATTCCTCCTCAAGAGATTGTATGAAATTATTAAGTTGTACCTGGTGGGAGAGGGACTAAAATACTAATTTTCTATGATGTATAGCAGAGTTTTCTGGCATCTCACAGTGGTAAGAAACCAGAAATTAGAATTGGGATTATGCAGAAGGTTCAAGTTGAATAAGTGTGACTATTTATGAAAATCCAAAAAGGCTATCAGGTATAAGGGGGTCTCAGGCTTTCCATAAATTCAGCTCTGTCCAACTGCTCATTCCTTGTGTTAATGTTCCACTCCATTTGTCTGTCTAGCAGAAGAAAGGTGAACCATTAGAGAAGTTTGATGCCATCTATAACTTCTACATTTTTATATATAACATGTACGACTTTTAATTGAAATTAAGAAGAATACCAAGAAATAGGATCTCATGAACAAAAACTAAGAGATAACAACAACAAAACAAAAAGTAGAATTGAGCTGGTATGCTTTCTACCAAAATCTTGGTTGTTTTACTCTTTCATTTACTTTAAAATGAAAACAGCAGAATTGGCTGTCTGTCGAATGCGGAGGAGCAGAGGTTCGACAGACAGCCGCATCTTCTGGTTGCAGTGCCAGCCACATCCCCCAGACGCGATGGTGAAGGTTGGAGCGAATGGATTTGGCCGTATTGGGCGTGTGGTCACCAGGGCTGCTTTAACTCTGGCAAAGTGGATATTGTCGCCATCAATGACCCCTTCATTGATCTCAACTACATGGTGTACATGTTCCAGTATGATTCTACCCACAGCAAATTCCACAGCACGGTCAAGGCTGAGAACAGGAAACTTGTCATCAATGGGAAGTACATCTCCATCTTCCAGGAGTGAGATCCCACTAACATCAATTGGGGTGGTGATGCTGGTGCTGAGTATGTTGTGGAGTCCACTGGGGTCTTCAACACCATGGAGAAGGCTGGGGCTCACTTGAAGGGCGGGGCCAAGAGGGTCATCATTTCTGCTCCTTCTGCTGATGCCCCCATGTTTGTGATGGGCGTGAACCACGAGAAGTATGACAACTCCCTCAAGATTGTCAGCAATGCCTCCTGTACCACCAACTGCTTGGCTCCTCTAGCCAAAGTCATCCGTGACCACTTCGGCATCGTGGAGGGCCTCATGACCACCGTCCATGCCATCACTGCCACCCAGAAGACCGTGGACAGCCCCTCTGGGAAGCTGTGGTGTGACAGCTGAGGGGCTGCCCAGAACATCATCCCTGCTTCTACTGGCACCGCCAAGGCTGTGGGCAAGGTCATCCCTGAGCTGAATGGGAAGCTCACTGGGAAGCTCACTGGCATGGCCTACCATGTCCCCACCCCCAACGTGTCAGTTGTGGATCTGACCTGCCACCTGGAGAAAGCTGCCAAATATGACGACATCAA